>NC_133619.1:399068288-399355788 GCF_048593235.1 Sminthopsis crassicaudata | reverse complement strand
TGAACAGGATTTGAAAGAAATATTTATTTGTTAAATCCCTTTTTTCCAGGCTCATTTTTTTTTTACCTCACCTGCAAGGAAATCTATTCGTTTATGGCTTTCCTGTATCCAAGGGCAATCAGGTTTTAACTGCTCCTACACATTCTGACTTTCACTATTTGACATCACAAATAGAAACTAAAAGCTGATTAATGGCCAACCTTGCAGTTCTTAAATAAATATATTTGCCAGAAGAAAAGCAATACAACTTAGGAGCAGAAGTGAGGTATTTTTACTTTAGCTGAAATTTAAAGACAACTGTAGTGTTTTTGCCAAGCATTATAAATCCCAAACCTAAAACTCAGAAGAGTCTGTTTGAAATTATCATAGGTCTCTGTTCTATAAAACACCCTGGTGGGCACCAGCCCTAAAGTCAGGAGGACCTGAGTTCAAATTCGGCCTCAGACACTTAACACTTCCTAGTTTTGTGACCCTGGGCAAGTCACTTAATCCCAGCCTCAGGAAAAATAAAAAACAAAAACAAAAAATCACCATGCTGACAGATCAGGACTTGGTGCCAGGTAAAGTGAAAAGAACAGGATTTAAATTTAGGGGGCACAGTCTTTGTTAGGAATTTCCAAAGGAAATAAATTAGAAGGATAGTTTACCTCTCAGATCTGTGGAGGAGGAAGGAATTTGTGTCTAAAGAAGAATTGGAACTCACAATTGAACACCAGTTAGATAATTTTGATTATATTAAGTTAAAAAAATTTTGTACAAACAAAATTAATACAGATCAA
Organism: Sminthopsis crassicaudata; assembly: GCF_048593235.1. NCBI lineage: Eukaryota > Metazoa > Chordata > Mammalia > Dasyuromorphia > Dasyuridae > Sminthopsis > Sminthopsis crassicaudata. Next base: position 399,355,009 of record NC_133619.1, on the reverse strand, counting down.
ATTAGAAGGGAAGCAATAAAATGGGAAAACATTTTTGCATTCAAAGATTCTGATAAAGGCCTCATTTCCAAAATATATAAAGAATTGACTCAAATTTATAAGAAATCAAACCATTCTCCAGTTGATAAATGGTAAAAGGATATAAACAGGCAATTTTCAGACAAAGAAATTGAAACTATTTCTAGTCATATGAAAAGGTGTTCTAAATCACTACTGATCAGAGAAATGCAAATTAAGACTACTCTGAGATACCACTACACCCCTGTCAGATTGGTTAAAATGACAGGAAAAGATAATGATGAATGTTGATGGGGAAGTGGGAAAACTGGGACACTAATACATTGTTGGTGGAATTCTGAATGAATCTAACCATTCTGGAGAGCAATATGTAACCTATGCTCAAAAAGTTATCAAATTGCGCATACCCTTTGACCCAGCAACGTTACTACTGGGCTTATATCCCAAAGAGATCTTAAAGGAGGGAAAGTGACCTGTATGTGCAAAAATGTTTGTGACAGCCCTTTTTGTAGTGGCTAGAAATTGGAAATTAAATAGATGTCCATCAATTGGAGAATGGCTGAATAAATTGTGGTATATGAATGTTATGGTACATTATTGTTCTGTAAGAAATGACCAACAAGATGATTTCAGAAAAGCCTAAAGAGACTTATAGGAACTGATACTAATTGAAATGAGCAGAACCAGGAGATCATTATACCGTGTATATATGTACAATAATAAGACTAATGATCAATTCTGATGGATGTGGCTCTCTCCAACAATGAGATGATTCAAAACAGTTCCAATTGTCCAGTATAAAGAAGAGAGCCAGTTACACCCAGAAAGAGGACTATAGGAACTGAGTGTAGACCACAACATAGCATTTTCACTCTTCCTGTTATTATTTGCTTAAATTTTTATTTTCCTTCTCAGGTTTTTTTCCTTTCTAGATCCAATTTTTCTTGTGCAGCAAGATAACTGTATAGATATGTATACATATATTGGATTTAACATATAATTTAACATATTTAACATGTATTAGACTACCTGCCATTTAGGGGAGGGGGTGGAGAAGAGGGGAAAATTTGGAACAAAAGGTTTTGCAAGAGTCAATGTTGAAAAAATTACCCATGCAAATGTTTTATAAATAGATATAATAATAAAATTTTTTTAAAAAAAAATTTTAAACGGTCACACATTAACATTCAAGTGTAAAAGGAGCCTGTGCAAACATGAAAATATACATATAAATTATATCTGTTTCAACACAGACATTTTCAAATATAAATGAATTTGCTTATATGTATTAATATGTATTAAATTTTTTTTCTCCTTGTTCTTTCTTGACTAGCTCATCCCATTGTCCCAAGTCCTTATGTACAGCTGGGATAAAGGGAGTAAGACACAAATTTCTTCACAATGCAAAGGTCACAATGCAAAGATGAGAATTATGAACACAGGGAGGAGGAAAGAGGAGGAAAAAAGTCTACAAATAAAGAAGGAACAAAAGAAGCCTATCAAGGGGAAAACCTATAACCAAAACTTAGTTGATGATATATACCCAAACATTCAAAATATGTGGTGATAATAAAAAAAAATGGAAACAAAGTAGATGCCCTTTGGGGAAAGACATATCAAACTGTGATACTGGATGTCTGCAGTGGAATATTATTGCACTATGTGAAAAATATGATAAATTCAATGAAACTTGGCAAGACTCATTTGAACTAAGAGTAAAGATTAAAGCAAGATTAAAAATATATTAAAATGTTCACAATAATGTAAAGAAAAAATAACATGAAAAGACATCAGAATTCAGATTAATAACAATGACCAATTTGATTCTAAACAATTGGTGAAATATGGCTTTAGTAGAGAGGTGATGGACTGTGGGAACAGAATGAGGCATTTGTTGTTAGACACAGTCAATATATATATTTTTTACTTTTGTTATAGAGAGCATAAAGGAGGAGCAGAGTTAATGGGAAATGACAGTGATATAAAAACCTAAAGCATCAATAAAGCTTAAAAAAAACCTTACTGGGTATCTTTCTGAGAAAATAAAGACAAATGAGGGTCATAGGCAGGACAAACTGTAGAAAGAATTCTAACATATGCATCTGACTACAGAATTATCAAAGAAATTATGTAAGAAATTACAATTACTACAGTATTATGTGTTGATAAAACCCAACATAGTTTAATATTAATGGTGTTCTTTTATTATACAGCCTTTTTGTGATTTGCATTTTTCTCTTTAAAGGTGAGAAGATTCAAACCATTGTAGTTTATAGTCACTTCTCTCCTTGTGAATACAGAAAACAAGATTAAGCAGCTGATACCTCACAATCAATTTTTTCTCCATATTCAGTGAAGGCTGGAGCTTGAAGGAATTCCCAGGTTCCTCCTTTATCAAAGGTGATGACCGATCTCATGTTCTCCTCACTCAAAGACCCATTAATCAGAGTGGCAATGTAAACCCCTTGGACTCCTTCCACTCGGTGAAAATCAGCAAATGGCTCATTGGCAAAGTACCTATAACCAGAGAAAGTAAAAACAACTGGAAAATGGGAAACCTTTTATTTTATTGGAAGCTGAAGGATGCTGAATCACTCAGCAGCTACAAAAACTTCTGAGACAACAAACTACAAGGGATAACAGAAAGAGCATTGGCTCTGGAATCAGGAGAGATCTGAATTTGCTAGCTCTTATAAGAAGCTTATTCTAACACCCCCCCATTGCTAATATGCTCCTAGAAAAAATTCTTTTGTACCTATTTTATTTTCCATTTTCTACCCACAAGCTGTTTCCATCCCAAAATAACATGAACTCCTGAAAGCCAAAGACTAACCTGCTTTATTTTTGGCTTTCTGGGGTCAGCACCTAGGACAGAGCCTGACACATAGTAGACATTTAATGAATGCCTGTTGAATCAAACTCATTCTGGTATAGATATTCACTAGCTGTATGGCTATTGGACAACTCACTCCTCTGAGTCTCCGTTTCCTCATCCAGAAAATAATACAACTTAAACAGTTGTAAACAAAAAGCTACAGAAATGAGTTGTTATAACAGTATTATCATCATTATGCAAAAACAGAGCCGAGAAATACCATCAATAGTCCACTAGCAAAATTCTATTTTCTAATGTTCTATGTTAAAGATCTTAAGATAGGTTTCTAGACACATAGACCAGCACTGATGCATAGGAAAGGCTTAAAGTCTGAACTGTCACCAAAACATTCAATCTGATTCTCTAACTTTAGTTCCAAGAAAATTTCTCCAAGGATTTCAGACATAGCCTCAGACACATACTATCTGTGTGACCCTAAGCAAATAATCTCACCTCTGTTTACCTCAGTTTTCTCATCTATAAAATGGCAATCATATTAGTACCCACCTCTCTGGGGTTGTAAGGATCAAATGAGTTAATAACCATGAAGCAATTAGTAAAATACCTAGTAAGTGTAATATAAATGTTAGCTATTATTAGAGATTATTCTCAGTGCCCTGGAGATTGTGCTAGTATATACCGCTAACAAGAATTCCTCATTCGAAGTAAAATCACAGGTGTAGTTAAAAGAATAAAAATTAAAATCTGACCATAAGATTTTTTTTAGCAATTGATAGCTGCCATGCTATTTTCCAGGCACAGAGAAACTCTGTAACATTTGCTTTTTCTCCACCTATATTTTTTTCTATTTTTATTCTATATCATGAATCAATTTACCTCAAATTTAATAGCTTCTTTCAAATGTCAGGGAGGTCTGAGCTTCCCTAATTATACCAAGCTCCAGTATAGACTCCTTGAGCTAGCTATCTTTCCTTTCCAAGCACAAACACGTCCTCTTCTGATATCTCATGACAGTCCATGTTTTTCCCAAACCATCCTTCCATCTCTCTTCTCTTTGCCCCGCCTCTCTCTTTTGATAAATCCCTAATCTCATCTCATGTGTGGTGTGAGGGCTTCTTTTTTCTATTTCCTCCCTGTTCTGCCCTTGTCTGCAACACTGTCCTTATGGCTTCCCAGAGTGCCTCCCAGCAAGGGTAGTTGCTATGCAGCTCACTGCCCTGCAGGCTGCCCTCAGATGCAGCAACTGCAGAATCCAGTCAACAACTAGGCACAGCCAGCCTTCCATCTTCTTAACAATTCAACCACGCAGAGTCACTGGGACCCAACGATTCCTCCATACTGCTGCTCTTCCAACACCTCCATTTGCAAATGCTGCTAAGCACAAGCATAGCATTCAGCAGATACCCACCTTTGTTCCATTATTGAAAAGTGCTTTTCTCTCATTTTAAAAGAATAAGTTAAAACAGGACTGTTCCCAGTGACCAGCTACGAAGCTCTTCCTCTCACAGAGCCCAGGATCTTTGGACATCCACTTCAGACAGGTCCCATTTCCCTTCTAAGCAAGAATGGACTTAAAAGTTTAGAACTTAAAAGCATTTCAAAGACTGTCTAGTGTAATCTCCCTCATTTTCAACAGATGCAGAAAGTGAAGTCCAAGGGAAGCAACCAGCATACCCTCACACAATTCAATTCAACAACATTACTAAATGCTTGGAGTAGGTAGCATGGCAGAATGGACAATTAGCCAAATTCACTGTAAGAAAGACTTGATCCAAGTCCCACTTTCTGGGTGACTCCAGCTGAGTCACTCAAACCTCTCAGTAGTCCAGACAACTTATTTGTGTGTAAACAATTATGTATTTACGTTTATATGTGTATGTATATTGCTGAGTAGGTGGTAATCTGAATTAAGAGAGAAAATTCCCTCACTGGGATTCACAACAAAATCCTAAATCCAGACTCATCTCACTCTCATGGTTCCAGGTACTAGAGATACAAAGGCAACAATGAAAACAGCTCCCCCTCCTCCAGGAGAGAGTGTGTGTGTGTTAAATAAATAAATGAAATATAAATACAGATAAATAGATGAAATATAATTTGGAGGAGGTGGGAATAGAATCAGAAAAGGCCTCTTCTAGTTTTAAGCCTTGGAGAAAGCTAGGGATCCCAAGAGGGAAAAGTGAGGAGGGGGTAGGATTCCAGATAGGGAAGACAGTAAAGCAGGAGATGGAAGTTGTGCTTCAGGGACCTAGAATAGGTCATGTCTGAGAGACAGAATAGGTCAGTGGAGAATAATGGCATAAGGCTGTAAAAGAGAAGCTACAGCCCAGAACCAGAAGGCGACTTCTAACCTAGTCCTCCTGCCTCCAAAACCCAGTGCCCTTTCTGCTCCAACAAAAGGCGTCTCTCTATGACTTGCCAATTCACCTTCTAACTACAATTTTAAAAATCAGACAACATGGGGCCATCCAAATGTACCAATCAGAATAGGACCAAGCCCTAAGAGAAAACAGATTGTGAGAACATAAGAATGATTAATGGGACAGGCTGCTTTGTAACAGCAGCAAGGCAGAAGTGGAAAAGCACTGAACTGAGAAGCAGGCCCTCAAGGCTCTGATCCATCTTCGACAAGACACCCAACTTCTCAGGGGCTCAACTTCCTTCACATGCTTTCTTTCTTATCCTCTCTTTTCCTGCTGCTTCAAGGAGGAGGAAGAGAAAAATAAACACTAACTAACATTAACACCGACATATACCAAGGCTCTGATTCTGTCAGCATAGAAAACTCTCAGAGGATTGCTTCCAGTGACAAAAGTCCTTCTGCGAGTCCATATATAAGTCCTGCGGAGGTGCCTGAAGCAGTTAGATAGTTTAACCCAAGTCAGAGAGCGAGGTCAGACAGAGAGACACTTCTTCCTGGCTCCAAACCTGACACTCTGCTTTCTATCTTTGCCACAAGTAATGTCTGGAACTTTAGAGTTTACTGCAAAAGACTTTAAATATCTTCTCTCTCTGGAAGCTCCAAAGCAAGTCTCTATCATAGGTACTACAGCAATATTATTACCATTTTGCAAATGAAGAAACTGAACTTAGAGAGGTGACAGGCGCAAGTCTCACTCCTTCCATCTGCCCTTTCCCAAGTCCTCAAAAAGATCATCACTTGACAGCATTACAGAGACCTTAATCATTAGGTATAGCAACACACTCATATTTCAGAAAGAAAACTAAAATCCATGTGCTAAGTGACCTGCCCAAGACCACACAAACATTAAATGATAGGGATGGGTTTGGTACCCAAGCCTCTAACTCCAAATCTGGTCTTCTTTTCTGTACCATCTGCTTTCCCAGAAGATTTCCTATATAGCTCTTCCCTTTCATGAACAGTCTCAAAAAAAGTTGTTTATACTCATTGCTTCCACTTCCTCATCTCCTATTTATGTCTCAACCTCTCGAAATCTGGCTTTGAATGCGTTCCACTCAGCTCAAGTTGTTTGTTCCAAGATCACCAATGATCATTTAATTACTAAAACTAACATTTTATCTTTGAATCCTTGGCAGCCTATGCCTACCCAATTCCTAGCTTCTCTCTTCTTTTATTTCCATGACTTTGCTCTCTTTTGGCTCTTCTTCAGGTCTGACTATTCCTTCTTAGCCTTCTTTCTTCAATCATTATGTGGCTTATACCCTCTAAGAGGACAGGAAGGGGAGGTAGAAGCAGAGGGAGAAGAAGGAGATGGAGAAGAGGGAGTGGGAGAGGTGAGAAAAGCCCTATCCCTCTCCTATAAACTTCCTGTTTTCTTTGAGAGCTCTATGAACCTTCCAGTTAGCTTGACTATTATCAGGAAGACCAGCAAAGAAGCATAAACCTCATGGCAAAAGGGGATAAAGATATAGTCAGTCAGAGCAGTCTATTGGTGGTCTGTATGAGAATATAAACTAATGAAGTATAAGCCATGTAGTTCAAGTTTTTCCTGCACAGAAAAGGTATGCTGAATAAATTCAATTCAATAAACATTTTTGTAATGCCTGTAGAATGCAGAGAACTGTACTAACCACTTAAAAAATAAATTTAAACAAAACATTGGTCATAGTCTTGGATTTCAGTCTCATGGAAGGCACAGATAAGTAGAATACATATTAATAAGTACTTTATAAAAATAAATGAGAGAGAGGAAGGAAGGAAGGAAGGAAGGAAGGAAGGAAGGAAGGAAGGAAGGAAGGAAGGAAGGAAGGAAGGAAGGAAGGGAGGGAGGGAGGGAGGGAGGGAGGGAGGGAGGGAGGGAGGGAGGGAGGGAGGGAGGGAGGGAGGGAGGGAGGGAGGGAGGGAGGGAGGGGAGGGAGGGAGGGAGGGGAGGGAGGGAGGGAGGGAGGGGAAGGAAGGAAAGGAAGAAGGGAGGGAGGGAAGGAAAGGAAGAAGGGAGGGAGGGAGGGAGGGAGGGAAGGAGGGAGGGAGGGAGGAAAGGAGGGAGGGAAGGAGGGAGGGAGGGAGGAAAGGAGGGAGGGAAGGAGGGAGGGAGGAAAGGAGGGAGGGAGGGAGGGAGGAAAGGAGGGAGGGAGGGAGGGAGGAAAGGAGGGAGGGAGGGAGGGAGGAAAGGAGGGAGGGAGGGAGGGAGGGAGGGAGGGGAGGGAGGGAGGGAGGGAGGAAAGGAGGGAGGGAGGGAGGGAAGGAAAGGAAGAAGGGAGGGAGGGAGGGGAGGGAGGGAGGGAGGGAGGGAGGGAGGGAGGGGAGGGAGGGAAGGAGGGAGGGAAGGAAGGAAAGGAAGAAGGGAGGGAGGGAAGGAAAGGAAGAAGGGAGGGAGGGAGGGAGGGAGGGAGGGAGGGAGGGAGGGAGGAAAGGAGGGAGGGAAGGAGGGAGGGAGGGAGGGAAGGAGGGAGGGAAGGAGGGAGGGAGGAAAGGAGGGAGGGAGGGAGGGAGGAAAGGAGGGAGGGAGGGAGGGAGGAAAGGAGGGAGGGAGGGAGGGAGGGAGGGAGGGAGGGAGGGAGGAAAGGAGGGAGGGAGGGAGGGAGGAAAGGAGGGAGGGAGGGAGGGAGGAAAGGAGGGAGGGAGGGAGGGAGGGAGGGAGGGGAGGGAGGGAGGGAGGGAGGAAGGGAGGGAGGGAGGGAGGGAGGAAAGGAGGGAGGGAGGGAGGGAGGAAAGGAGGGAGGGAGGGAGGGAGGAAAGGAGGGAGGGAGGGAGGGAGGAAAGGAGGGAGGGAGGGAGGGAGGGAGGGAGGAAGGGAGGAAGGGAGGGAAGAAGGGAGGGAGGGAGGGAGGGAGGGGAGGGAGGGAGGGAGGGAGGAAGGGAGGGAGGGAGGGAGGGGAGGGGAGGGAGGGAGGGAGGGAGGGAGGGGAGGGAGGGAGGGAGAGAGGGAGGGAAGGAAAGGAAGAAGGGAGGGAGGGAGGGAGGGAGGGAGGGAAGGAGGGAGGGAAGGAGGGAGGGAGGGAGGAAAGGAGGGAGGGAGGGAGGAAAGGAGGGAGGGAGGGAGGAAAGGAGGGAGGGAGGGAGGGAGGGAGGGAGGGAGGAAAGGAGGGAGGGAGGGAGGGAGGGAGGGAGGGAGGAAAGGAGGGAGGAAAGGAGGAAGGGAGGGAGGGAGGGAGGGAGGGAGGGAGGGAGGAAGAAACTTCAAACTATATGAGGCCCAAAAGAGGTTATTATTGAGAGGAATTTCAAGGAAAGTTTATTAATGTTTATTAATTAATCTAATTAAATAAAATACAAGGGATAGAGTTGTGTTTAGAAGTTCAAATTCTACCTTTAATATAACCTATGCTATGTTACCAAGGTTAAATGACTTAAACCCAGTATTTCAGGAAACTCTCTTAATACATCAACTAATCAATCAACAAGCATTTATTAATGACCAATTATAGTAGTCTGACAGACAAAAGGAAAATAATTCCTTATATTCCCTTAACCCATACAAAACAGATACAGAAAATGGTACATGATTTGAATCTTAAAGGAACTCAGGGATTCAAAGATTCAAAAATAAATATAAACTGGAAAAAAAAAAAAAAAGCTGGTGTTCTGCATTGCTGATAGATAAGCTGTTCCACATAGGGAGTTCCCCCAAACCAGGAAAACCACAAATCTGGATTCCATCTCGTTGCCTCCTCCCAAAAAGTTTAATTTAAAGAAGAAATAAAAAGGCTTTCGTTCAATTCAAGCTACCTATAAGCAAGTCACACTAACAATGCTGATTTGCCTTTAGCTGATGTTTTCCAAATGTTTGATTTTCTACAGCATTCTGGCTGTACAGACCAAAAACAAAACAAAACAAAACAAAACAAAACAAAACAAATAAAAACAACTAAATTACTTCAAAGAATCCACCACAATGTTAATATGTCTGGCCATGCTGACATCACCCTAAACCTCAAAGGGATTTCTTGACCAAGGAGTTGAGGTGGGGAGACTGAGGTTGGAGGGAGGTGATGTGGCTGTGCTCTTACCTCACCAGGGTGTCACTGCCTGCTCCTCCAGGACTGTAGTAGAGGACATTCTCCAAGGACAGGGAGAACTTCAGTCCCTCTGCCTCAGAGATGTACAGGTTAGTGCGATTATTGTTGTGACTGACACACACAAACACCTGGTCTTCTGAGGCATCCGCAATGTAATATTCCTTTGGGAACAAAGCCAAGAAATATGTGAGGAAAAGTCTGCTCACCCTAAAACTGGATCATGATGTATCTCCCACTGGCTCTATGGGTGGTGTTGTCCAGAGGCAAGCAAGCACTCATATCCCCCTAGCTCTGGCAAAGAAACTTATGCAGTTGTTTGCATCCCCTGGTCCTGCTGGGTCTAGGCAGGCAAGCCAGTCAGGCTTGTGATAGGGACCTCCAGATTGAGGAGTTTATAGGTTATCCCCCAAACCTCCTTTTCTCTTTAAATTTCTCTCTCTCTTACATATATATATATATATATATATATATATATATATATATATATATATATATATATATATATATATATATATATCAACTGTATATTATATAATATATATAATATAATCTTAACAAAATAGTTGTAGAGGAACAAAAAAATCTGGACTTCCAAGTCTCTCCATTTTTCTTGATGTGGATGACAGACAGTCATAGTCCCCAAATGATCACAAAGAAAGAAGCTAAGGAATGAGGAAGTGGGTAAGGGTGGGGGGGAGGCCTGGATAATCTAAAAACCAAATAATTTATTCTAAATCCTAACTTTTAAGAAGCCACATACAGACAAACCCTGCTAGATTAAAAAATGTTAGAGCCAAACTCCCTTTGCCTGAAATGTATCTTCCCATTCTTCTGCTAATCTATCAGCTATATTTCAAGGACCACAACCAATGCCACTGCCTATAAGAACCCTTTCCTCAGCTTAGCCCATACGGTATTTGCGCCCTACAAATATTTTTAGTAATTATAGTTTGTATCATACATTTGATCTCTTGATCAGAGGCTATCTTGGATCATCTGCTGATTGTTTTTATATTTATTTTTGTCTCCTCAACCATACTAGCAGTTCCCTCAAGGGCCAGGATCATGGCTGAATATTTAAATCTGGGCAAGAAGCAGGTTCTTCAAAAAATGTGTTTATTTGGTCTAACTTCTTGTCCCTTGATAATGGCTCTATAGCATCACCTGCCGAGCCCAGCCTTCTTCTACTTCAGGCAATAGATATAGCAGCTCAGATCGAGCCTAAACACTGAGAACAGGAAAATTGCCCTAGACAAACAACAAGTGCCCTGAGTCAGAGTGCCCAAAGCCTCCCCCCACCCCCAATATCTCTAAACACAAGGAACATCCCTAAGCATCACCAAGCTTCCACAGGAAGCATGATAGGAGCAGGTGAGTGGGCAGACTCACCCTTTCCCTGGGCAAGCCTATTTCCACTCACATTAATGGGATGGCTGGTGACAAACTGGGCGGCTCGCATGGGCTTTCGGCCAAAAGAGACCCAGAGCTGGACAGAAGACTGCTGCTCACTCCCCGAGAGATGCTGCCAGGAAGAAAAAGAACTTCAATTAATTACATCAGAGCAGAGTCACTCTCACAAACAGTAAGAGCAAACCATTCCAATTCTGTATTTCCCTAGGTAGCGGGCTTGCAATAAAGGCTAAGTGTAATAGGGAGGATGCTCATAATTTCATACGTAAAAGCACACAAGGGGGACACAATTTTTCTTTGGTCATTTTTGATTTGATGAACAGTCTGTATTCGCCATTTGTATCTTCAGGATTCCAGGAAAACAGAAGGCAGGCCTGAGCAGACTGAGTAGAAGAGCAGATTCACAAAACCAAGGAGTCTTGGACAGGATACCTGCACTGATGAGTTCTCAGGCACATTTGAGTATTTAAGTAATTTTGATCAAACAGAATTGTACTGTCCCTTTTCAATAACTAACATCAAGAACACAGGAGAAAGGACTGCCAATTAAACATAGAAATTTTCATTTCACTCTGGAATGCAGCCATTCACACATGTATCTCACATTCATTGCACACTTAGCTACAAATTTGGACTCAAAGATCTGAACTCAAATTCTACCTCAAACATTTACTGTGTGATCCTGAGTAAGTCATTTAATTTGTCTGCCTTAATTTCCCCATCTGTAAAATGAGTAAAATAATAGCACTCTGCATTATTGTGAGGATAAAGTGAGACATACTGACAGAGATGTCTGCTGACTTTCTTACTGGAGATTTCAAATTATGTGACAAACATAGTAACATGGACATCTCAACTTCAAAACAATCAAATTAGAACTCGATATTTTCCCAAAAAATAATCATCCCTCTTCCAAACTTCCATATTTCTGCCAAGAGCATCACCACCTTTCCAGTCTTCTTGGTTTACAATCTCCCTGTCATTCTCTCCTCATTCTCCTTCACCCCAAATATCCAATCGGTTATTAAATCCTGTCATTTCTATCTCTGCAACATCTCTGCCCTCCTTCCTGTTCTCACTCATGCAGTCATCACCTTAAATATGGATTATTCCAACAGCTGTTACAATCACTTCCTAACTATCCTCCCTGCCTCAAGTCTTTCTCTATCCTACTTCATTTCATCTTCTATACATCTGTTAGTTCCTTCAGTATAGGTCTGATTATCACTCCCCTAATCAATAAATGCAAGTGCCTCTCTATTGCTATAGATAATATATAAAAGACCTCTGGTCTCAATCTTCTCAGTGAAGTAGGAGGTTAAGCCATTTATGGTAAGTGTGATGGGTCAGGTACAGTTGAACGTTTAAGAGATCACAAGATTTCAAAGAGTCTCTGCAGGGGATAAGACAAGAGGTCATAAAGAGTTTTGGGATTTACAAAATGCTTCCCTCATAACAATGCTACAGGCAGCAGAGAGAACAGCTATTATTGTCCCCATTTTACAGATGAGTAAACTGTGGGTTTAGATAGGTTGAATGATAACTTGTTCACATTCACACAGTTGTGAGTATCAAAGCTTAAGTATGAGCCTAAATCTTTTTATTCTAAATCCAAGGCTCTTTGCCATAAGTTTTAAACAGGGGGGCAGCTAGGTGGCGCAGTGGATAGAGCACCAGCCTTGCATTCAGGAGGACCCAAGTTCAAATCTGTCTCAGACACTTAACACTTCCTAGCTGTGTGACCCTGGGCAAGTCACTTAACCCCAGCCTCAGGGAAAAAAAAGTTTTAAACAGGATCAGATTTGATTTGGGGGGAGTATATGTGTGTGTACTTTTTAAGGGGAAAAAATCCAAACATGTTGTTTTTTGAAAAGTGGAAAATTTGAGGAGACAAGTCACCTCACCCACCATTTCTTAGAAATAAAAAGTCATGAAAATTTGATGTCTTAAAGGAAACAAAGAAGCCACATATAGCAAGCTTAATGAAGATGAAGTGTGAGCATTAAAAGGTAACTTGGGATTTCCTAGCTCTTTGTATCTCAACAAGAAATGTCATGGCTAGAGAGCCAGTCTCAAAAATCTGGGCTCAGGTCCTGACCTAGCCACAAACTGGTTGTGTGATTTGGGAAAATCACTGCACCTCTCAATGCTCTCAACAACTCTCCAAAACTATAAATTGCAAAGAAGGAACTAACAATTTGCATTAATGACAAGAAGCTTCCTTACCAGGGAGTTCACAAACCTCATAAACTCAGACTCCTCCTACTCTTTTATATCACAACATATAATTGCAAGGGACAAATTTCAGTGTGCCTATTCACCACCAGCCACTCTCATCAATAAAAATTTACTTCCCTGTCCCAATGGAGATCACTGTGAGTCTCTATTGCAGGTGCATGCATATGTCACTGAGACCAGTGACAGAGAGGGCCAGGGGCATGTCCATGGCAGGAGGCAGGAGAAGGGGGAGGGGAAGGTCAGGAAACATGGCTGAGACCAATGCAAATGACTTGGTCACCACAAAAGTTTCCAAGGGCAGACAATTTTCAAACCTATATAAATGAATAAAAGCCTGGCTATGTAAAGCATGGCTGACTTCAACTGCTTCCTATTAACTGTGCCCAGAAGCAGATTAGCCATTTAGAGCTTACTAACTTCTGTCCATGATTGTACCTTCTGACTCCTACAAGACGCCATTTGACTTGAGCTCTCTCAATCTCTACCATCTCAATTCAAAACCCCTAAACATCAACTCCTTTTCTCTTTTTCCCTAGTCTATGACCAAGAGGTAGGTGGCCCTTCTCCAATCTTTTTCCCTAAATTTTTCCATGAACCAAAATTTTAAATAATCCTTTGGAAATGAATCTCAGAATCCAGCAACTTCTATAGCCAAGATGACCATCATTATGTCTTGTTCATGTCCTCCTGGATTCAATTAAATTCTTTATTATTTTTAAATGGCTTTAAGCTTCTGCTAACAAGAGGAAAGACTGACATCTCACTGGAATCCTCAGTCATCCCCCCTACTTACCACCACCTTTGTGGCAAATAGATACTTGTCACGAAGCTGAAAGTCTTTGACTTCCTCCAAGATCACTTCCTGGTTTTCCCTGGACTGGAAGAAGTCTGTACTTCGAAAGACAGTGGAGGAGCCTGTAGGCTCGTGACGTTCAATGTAGATGGTATTGGGTTTGTCATAAGGATCAATTCCCCTGTGGAAAAGAAAAACGGTTTATTGTCATGGTCATGTCATTTTCATGGTTCATTCTAGACATGTCATTGACTCAGCAAGTCAACAGGATCATAGGTGACACAACAAATAGGGTACTAGATCTGTAATTGAGAAGAGCTAAGTTCAAATTCTGCACTAGATAACTATGTGACTCTGAGCAAATCATTTTATCTTTCTTCCTTGATTTTTCCCATCTGTAAAATAGGATAATAATCATATCTATCTCCTAGATTGTTATAAAGATAAAATGAGATATTCATAAATAAACTTTAAAGTGATATATAAATACTAGTTATTATAATTATCATCATCATCATCCTCATTATCCCCAGAATGCCCAGCACAGTGCTGTACTAGCACAGTAAGTACTCAGAAAATACTTGCTCAAACAGAAAGAAGGGCAATAAGTACAATGAGAGTGTGCACTCCAATAGGTAGAATGTGAGAGTGCACCCTAACACGTGGAAAGAGAATGTGCACTGTAATAGTTAGATGGAGAGTGTGCCCTCTAACAGGGAAAATGAGAGAGGGTCCCGTAAAAAGTAGAATGAGAGTAAGCACCTACTATTAGGTAGGGTCAGATACAAAAAATTATCTCACTTTGCAGATTTCTGAGATGAGAGAGAACACTTTTGAATTTTAGCAGTATTTAGTTTTAGAAATAACAAAATCACAGAATGTCAAAAATAGAAGAGCTCTCAGAGAGTATCCAGTCCAACCTATACCTACACAGAATGAAAAATAATTATCTAGCCTGTGCTTCTCTTCCTTCCCACAGAAGTAGCCTACTGAGCTCTGGGAAAACTCCTGTTGTCCTTTACATAAGACCTACAACTTCCTCTCTGCAAATTCCATCCATGGCTCCTGATTCCAGCCCTTGGGCTCAAGCAGAACAAGTATGCTTCTTCTCCCATCATTTAGTCTAACACCCTCATCTGACAGACGAAAAAGCCAAAGCTCACAGAAATATAAGTTCTATCGTTAGTTACTGACAAGAGCTAGAACCAGGGTCTCAGTCTTCTGAGTGTTTGTCCAATGATATTTTTCTCCTTGTTCAACAAAAGTACACTTGGGCATGTGGATTCCTGCCATGCCACATCAAATACAAAGAAGAGACTGATACAGAACTATTCCTAATCCTTAATTCCTAATACATAAAGAGGGATGGATGATATGAAATCTGGCAGGAAAAGGGATAAAAAGGAAGAAATGTCTATGGAAGATACCTCTTGTGGTGGATAGATAGTGCAGTCCAAGCATAGGCTTGGAGCCAGGAGAATCTGATTTCAAATTTGGCCTCACTTAACACTTCCTAGCTGTGTGACCCTAGACAAGTCACTTAACCCCAACTGCCTTTCTTCTGTTTGTTGTTTTTGCAAAGGCAATTGGGGTCAGTCCTCCTGACTCCAGGGCTGATATTCTACCTAGCTGTCCCTCCCCAAGTACCTTTCAAAAATTCTTAGTGATCTTCCAAAATAAGGAGCAGTACAATCCAGTGATCCCAAAGAGTCAATCTTTTCTAAGCACAAGTAGCCCAGATGGATTGAACAACAGAGAGAAAAGTTCCCCAAAGACAAGGGCTTATCCTTCTGTTTGTATGATTCCATACTAGTGTCTTTTTGAGCAATGAGGGGCACAGTGAAACTCCCTCAAAATATTCTTTCAAAATAC
Source organism: Sminthopsis crassicaudata (assembly GCF_048593235.1). NCBI lineage: Eukaryota > Metazoa > Chordata > Mammalia > Dasyuromorphia > Dasyuridae > Sminthopsis > Sminthopsis crassicaudata. The sequence goes on along the minus strand of NC_133619.1, from coordinate 399,339,401 downwards.
AGTCCTCATTTCAGAATTCTCATGGTATAATTTACAAAGAGAATGACATTACAACCAGGAAGATTTCTGCTTTTGTCTTGTAATCCAAACAAATTAAAGCAAAAGAAAACTGATATTTTAGATAATACCTGGATGAACATATTTCATTTTCTGATATTCTGTTGGGGGGGGTGAGAAAAAGAGACAGAGAGAGACAGAGACAGAAAGAGAATGTGTGTGTGTGTGTGTGTGTGTGTGTGTGTGTGTGTCTGTACATGTGTGCGTGGGTGTTGGTACAATCTGCTATCCTCCACAATTAGAAATACTGATTAGAGCATTTCCGTTGGTGGTTATGCAAATTAGCATAAGGCTCCTCAGTATTACAGAGAAAGGGGGGATTGGGAGGGGGGAGAAGCAAAGAAGGAAAGGGTAAAATTGTTCTCAGATATTTAGAGATCCTAGTTACCTAGGAGTGCATTTTAGATGCATTTCTCTAATAGAAATTATGCCTCATTTTCCTGTAGTCCCTTTTGGGCAAACATGCCAAAGGTTCTTGTAACATTCTAACTCAAAATATTTATAGAAAATACCAGTAGAGGCAAAGCTTAACAATTTGGTTGCAGCAAAATGTAGCCTTTCCAAAAGACTACTTCCAGAAAAAGGTCTTCAGAAAGCATAAAAAAAAATTACAGCTACCCTAATATTCTCCTGATTTTCTAGTGGACAGAGAAATATCAAAGATATGAACTTCTCTCATAATTAGTCCTACTTGTGACTCAGATTCTCAAGAGTTTATTTCGATTTTTTCCCCATGACTCAATTCTAGAATTGCCAAACATGTTTACAATTAAAAGGGGAATCAAAGTGGACAAGATATTTTAAAATTAGCCCCTACCTCTTGAGATGGTACAACTTACCAAGCAAATGACTTCACATGTTCTTGAATCATGACCCAAGTCTGGCCAAAATCATCTGATTTCCAGAGCTGCAAATCAATAATATAAAAGTGATAAAAGAGGTATAAGCACTTGGGGCTGCTGACAACTAAATCACCATCAAACTCCTACTGCGAAACCCAGTCTTGGAGAACACAACTCCAGAACTTATTAACAACAGGCACAGATCATTGGAGCCAACACAAATGCTCAAAAAACATTTAAGGACCGGGGGAAAAAACAAATCTATTACCTGTCTTCTCTGTAGTTATCAAACATTCAAGTTTTTTTGGAGGAAAAAGTGAGTGGGTCCATTTCTTTTTTCCCAAGAATGATGGTATTCTGGTTTTTCAGAAAGGATGTTTCTTCTAAGATTATATCTCAGTTAATGGAATATGGCCAGGGAGTCCTAGGTTTACCTCCCTCAGAAATAATGTCCTTGAACACCTTTAGTGAGTTTAGGGACTAAGGTGGGAATAAGGGAGAGGAATGAATATCAGTTAAGGACAGAACTACAGACTTTCCCCCCAAAAGAACCATCAGTATACATGGACAAGTTGACTAGCCAGAGAGATGATGGTAAACCAACCACCTAAACTTGAAAAGCCCCATCCTAGAGGCCCCTCCTGAAGATTGGTTTATGAATCCCTGGCCATGGGATACTGGAAGAATAACAGCAGAGACAACAATAAAGATAGCTGAATCCTCTGGGAAATGGATGGAGCCCCATATTCAGGCTACTCCTGCCAAGCCTTTTCCTTCCTATGAGAGACCTAAAACCTTGCCAAAGTAAGTAGGTGGCATTTTTGGTTAAATAAGCTACAAGTAAAAAGAAAATGACCCACATTTAGTTGGCACAATCATTACTAAGCCAAGCCAGGACCCAGACAGGTTTACGCCAGGCCTGAATCCTTGCTCTACTTAATTCTAGGCCTGAAACTGATCCCGTTCTTCTCATGCTCTCTTCCCTCTACAATGTGAAAATAAATACATTTCCTCAAAGGTATAAATAGCTGATGTTATGCTAATATATATTTCAGGTATAAACATATCACAGAGGGTCAGAAATATAAAAACAATCTGTAACCCCAAGTTCCTGCTTTCTCTGCCATAATGTCTTTCTCCATCTCAGTTTACTCCTCTTCCTAATCTAACTAAAATATCGGTCTAGAAGAGCACAAGGTTAATAAGTAAGAGGCTATCAGGAGCTGAAGCAGTGATCCTTAGCCAAGAGGAGGAAGAAGATTGCCAAGGGATGTATTTTTACATAATAGTAAATGAACCCTGCTTAAAAATGCCAAACCTAGAGGAAGGGAAAGGATTAGTGAAAGGACACAGCCAGAAGGCAATAAGAAGAAAACTTTAAAAAGCCTTTACCAATGGCTCCTGAGGCAGCAAATAGGTGTGGGAGTGGTAAGGGATTCACTTACCTGCTTGTTAGGGTGAGATCTATCAAAACCCAGAAGAAGGTTGGGGGCTTTGGTATGCAGAAGGAGGTCAGCTGCCCGAAATGGGATGGAGAAACCTTGTACAGTGCTGCAGAAGTCAAAAGTAATCCAGAGATACTGGGCATAGGCATCCACAAAGATGTACTAGAAAAAACGGAGAAGACAAAAAGTTGGCAAGAATCAGTCAACCTGCAGCTATACCACTCAGGGAAAATGAAAATCAGGAAGGCAAGAGGGCCTGCAGAACCACAGAGTACAGGGCCCTTTTACCATCTAAGTATACCAATGAAGAGATGCAAACGGAAAGAACCAAGAGAAGGACATCTCCTAAGGGAAAGCAAGGCTGAAAGCCTTCAGAACTCTGATTGACACAATGACCAATCTGAATTCTGAAAGACAAGAAGCACGTCCTACCTCTTGACAAATATGTCTTGGCAATTATGAATCCCACCTCTTGGTAAAGAAGTGATAGGCTACAAGGGCAAAATGAGGCACACATTGTTGGATATGGCCAATATGCCCATTCATCATGTTTAACAGTCTTCCTGTGAAAAAGGGTAAAATAATTTGTAAGTTTCTGCAATTTTTTAAAAAGTCAGGAAAAGTGACAAAAAGAAAATATTCAAATTCTTAAAGAAGAGAGGGGAAGGGAAAAGAGAGAGAGGAATGAAAGGAGGGAGAGAAAAAGGGAAGGAAGGAAGGGAGGGAGGGAGAGAGGATCAGAAATGACTGAGTTAAGGAACAGAAAGGACAGGTTAGTGTACCCAGCATATAACTCCTATATAATGAAAGCTGAACAATTTTTATTACTTCCATCAGAATATTATCCTAATTTTCTAATCTTTCATTGTAGACCTCAAGAGTTAAAGACCTCATATTGTCTATGAATGGATTAATGAAGGAGTGAAAGTGATTTGTTATACTCTTTCAATTACCAGTGTACTAAATGATGGAGATACAAATACAAATAGCTAAATAGTCCTTGCCCTCAAGCAACTTACATTTTAATCAAAGAAAACAACATATTTAGAAAAGTCATGACTTTTGTAGTTTTAGTCTAAACAGACTCAGGGATGAGGAAATGAGGCAATGTTAATTTGATTACTGTTCTCAGAGCAAAAGTTAAGGTGATTTGGAAGATGGCTAATGTTTCCTTTTTTCAAAGGTCAACAGTAACCCAGAGACCAGGAAATCAAAGTAGATGATAGAAAGACCAATGGATTTAGGATTAAAGGACTTAGGTCCACTCTTTACTATCTATGTACCTAGGACAATGAAACCTTTTTGTGCCTTAGTTTCTTCATTGTAAATAAGGGGGTTGGACCAAATGGCCTCTAAAATCCCTTCTAGCTCTAAATCTATGATCCATTCATGCCAAGAGCTTAGGATTTATCTATTCTCCAGAAATGAATTGACAGTGGGCAGGGAAGGGATAGGCTGGAAAAGAACTCCAGTTCCTTATGCAGTGGTCCTCAAACTTTTTAAATAGGGGGCCAGTTCACTGTCCCTCAGACTGTGAGAGGGCCGGACTGCAGTAAAAACACAAACTCACACTCTGTCTCCGCCCCTCAGCCCATTTGCTATAACTTGGCTGGCTGCATAAACGTCCTCAGTGGGCCGCATATTCAAAAAAAGGCCCAGGCCAAAGCCTAGCATCATCTGCCCAGCAGTTTCACCACTCCTGGGAACATGGGTTTTTCTTCTTGCACTAGAAGGTTGATTTACTTCCATAAGGAAAGAAAAAGCCCCAGAGGCTAGCAGACTTTCTCTGCAGCATCTTAAAGGACTGACTCCAGTGGGAACAAGACACACCTTATTCTGGTTGTATAAGGGTGACTAAGTTTGAACAATAGCTTGGCAAACTAGCAACTGACTGCCCATAGAGGCCCTTTGTGGGGAGAGAGAATAAGGGCTTGTTCCAGGACTAGCCAGGAAGCTCAGCAGAGGACGAAGAAGTCAGAATCAGCAGGATCCAGTTCTATCATGGGTCTGGTCACAGAAATAAAACAGGACCCTCATTAACTTCCCTCAACACTACCAGGCAAGCCAACCTAGCTGAAGGACCTTGAGGGAGCAGCAAGGGTCAGGTAGGTAAAACCAATACCAACACCTAGACTATCAGCTTCCTTTTGGCCCAGAAAGTCTAGGGTGTGAAACCAAGAGCTCTGGGAACAGAAGCGACTTCTCTGCTCATCTGCCCTGCTTTGAGCCTGGTCTATATTGACGCGGGCGAACTCCATAAAAATTGTGTAAAATAATCACTGAAACTATGGCTTCTTTGATCTGCAAAAGAAGAGAGATTGGGGTCTCCCAGGCTCCAGAAAGTCTAGGAAGAAGCATATTTTCCAGACCAGTATCATTCAATTGGAAATCACACGCCTCCCCTCCCCCCCATTGAAACAGGATCCCCCATTCAGGCTGAAAAAGCCTTCAAAGTGATTTTCATTCAATTGAGAGATCCTGGTCTGAAATCAGTTCAAACTGTCCCCAAGATCTGCTCATAAAGTAGGTTTCTATTCACTCATTATTTGCAAATCTCTTCAAGAGATTTGTCCATTGAGAGACCCTCTTAGTGAAAAATAAACCTTCCTTTTTGCCATTAGTATTTTGGGTTCGTGAATTCTTTCATGTGGAACCTACCCCAAGTGAAGAAGGGACCCCAAAACTCTAAAACTCCTTAAACGAGAAAATCTCCTTCAACTCTGCCTCAGTGAGGGACTCTGCCCCACAGAGAAAACACAGGAAACAGCTTCATTCTGTTATCTAGGTGGGGTTAGTTCAGTCCTCAGCTAACCCTATGGAATTGAAGAGACATTCAATTCTATTCAAATTCTAGCCCAAGCTGAAACCCAGCTTATAGATAAAAAAAAAAAAAAGCCAACTTGAAATAACTCTTTGCAGAGGTTCTAAACATGCCATGCTATGCCATGCTATGCCATGCTATGCCAAGGAGGCCTTTGCCCACTGGAATAATATTCTCTTCCAGTGTTACTCTCTCTTTACCCTCACTTATTTCCCTAACAAGACTCATGCCACTCAATCGAGATCTTTCTACTAGTAACTTTACTTCTCTGTCAGACTTTGCCTCTAAGGAATACAGCCTTTCTATTCTTGCATAGTAAAAGCTGGCTTGCAAAGCCAATAATAAGCCTCTTTTATCAATCTAGCTTTTTTGGGTTTGTAACCCAATCTCTGTGATGCCAGAAGGGGGTTCCCCAAAACTCCCTACCCTTGTGCCGAATCCCAAGGGGACGCAGGGGAGCCAAACATCTCCATTTAGTTCCCTGAACCCTGAACCTGTCACTAGACCTTATCATTTAACTCCCTGACCACCAGAAAGAAACCCTAATCTCATTTTGATTTCCTAAATAAAAATCTCATCATTCGGTTCTCTGAAAGGGAACCCCAAAACCTAAACCTCATCACAACTAGAAGGGGACTCTCCCACCTCAACTCTTTGCACTACCACTAGAACAGCATCAATATCACTGTGGAAAACAATACCTATGGAGAAGGGGCCCACATCCTAGCTGCCACCAACACCAATCTCTAAGCAGATACATCTAATAGACAGGTAAACCCAAGAGCCTCAGGAATATCAGTGACAGTGACCTACAGACTACCAATTCTTCCCCCCTCCCCCCCCCAGGCTGGGGTTAAGTGACTTGCCCAGGGTCACACAGCTAGGAAGTGTTAAGTGTCTGAGACCAGATTTGAACTCGGGTCCTCCTGAATTCAGGGCTGGTGTTCTCTCCACTGTGCAACCTAGCTGCCTCCTAGACTACCATTTCTGGAGAACAACCTCTATAGAAATGAGATCTTGTAGGTATTATATAGCTCCTAATTCCTTAACAATCACAGCTACAGAAAAGACAGAAAATAAATTTTTTAACACCAAAGTTCTTGGCACTGCTGAATGGTTCAAAAACCAGAAACAGACAAAACTAATTTTCTGTGGGAAAAAAAAAAAAGACATATTACAATTTGCTTTGCTACTGCCTCCTAAGGACCATGAAATTTTTCTGTCTGACTTGAGGGAAATGAAAAACCCTATTTGTGTTGAATCCACCCATGAGAATGCTAGCCCCTTGAGAGGAGAATCACTCACTTTTATATAAGCATATCCCAGGTGCTTAATAAGTGCTTTTTTTCATTCATCCATCTATCCATTATTAATTCCCAAGTTTCTTGATACTAATGAAATCAGAAGACATAACATTAATTTGCACTTATTTTTTTGTTTGTTTGCTAGAGTCTAAGCTTCCCAAGGGCAGGAACTATATTTTTTCGGTATGTTAGCACCTAGACACTACCTACACAGTATTGAGCTCAAAGAAACTGACATTGGTTGCTGAACTGAAAAGAATAGATGTTAAAAAAAAAAAAAGTTCTCAAAGCAAATGTCCACTTAAATGTAGGACTATACAAATAATGAGAACAAAAGGACCATGCCAGCTTTTGGAATGAAAGGGTTCTGGAAAGCTTACTTACTCCCTTCCCCTGCCTCCAACTGCGTCCAACTCAAACCACCCCAGAAAGAATAAAGTGTTGTATGTAGGAAAGAGTTCTTCTTAAAGATTTCTCTGGTGAGTGATCCCTAACTTCTCTCTCCTGGATTTGAAAACTCTACTTTCTTAGCCTTGTGACCACTGGACAATCACGTAACTTTGAGACTTGAAAATGGGGGTGATTCATATCTTGCCAGCTTGCTATCTATTATCAAGCATTTTATGTACACATATTGATTACATTAAGATCATCATCCCACACATACTTCATCAACTTGCAACAAGAACTAATTACATTTTTCCAATCTTCTCTTCTTCAAATTGCTCTCAATTATTTTAATATGGTTTAAAGGTTTTACTTTCTGACATTTTCATCATCTCAATCTTCTCCTACTTCTTTGGAACCATTCTTCTCTTCCAAACTCTTTTCTACTCTGGCATCCATGAGAGCACACTAATTTGATTACTGCCATCTACTTCTTTGGCCACTCATTCTTTGTCTCCTTTTTTAGTTGATTTATCTCCTGCCCCTATCTCAGGCTGCAAACATCCCCCTGAGGCCCACTCCTTGTGCCTATGTTTTCCCCTGGAAAGCATAATCTTTCTCATTTCTATGAGAATATCGACGGTGCTACAAGTCCCCTATCTCTCTCTCCAGCCCTGATCTTACATCAGGTCCGGCCTTTATCTCAGCCTACCACTGTGTTCTAGCCCAGCCCTTGGAAGCTACCACTCTAGAAAACAACCCCCTGGAAATGGAAATTAAATCCTGGTTCTGCAAGTACCCAATTCTAACACTTCAAAAATTAAACTCATCTTCTCCAATTCTACTTTCCAACTTCCCTATTTCTATTAATGTTTCTGGCTTATACTGATAGAGATATTTTAGACTTGACTTCTCATATTCCAACAGCTATCAAGTCCTATCATTCTTCCTCTGAAATTTTTGTGTGTAAAGTTCTGAACGTCTTTCAGTTGTAATCCTTCTCTGGGAGGAGGTTTCTTTTCTCTGTGAATCTTTTTCTCTGTCCTCTTCACTTGCGAATCCACGGACGTCTTCTCCTTGATCCAATCCAGAACTCACTTTCCAGACTCTAACTGAAGAGAAAATGGGCGTGGAATAACTCAGGGGCTTGTGGGAGAAATATTTCAACCAATGAACTTGCTCCTCCTAAACATGTAAGCTCCTCCCCAGGAGCTCCAAGGGGCAAAACTCCCCTTAAAGGTCAGAACTAGAGGATTGTTAAGTACCGACTTAGCACCTAGTATAAGAACCTAACATTTGTGAATAATTTTTGTTGTCTCTATCTGTCCTTTTCTTTCCATTCTCAAGGTCCTGGTTACCTTGGACCTGGCTACCACTTGGTCCATGTCCAGAACTATAAATAGAAAATCTAGGTTCCCTAAAATGGTAATAAGACACTTAAAACTATCCATGGAAGATGGATCTTCTTTCCACAATGCAATCACCTCAATGAATTAAGATATCATAAGATCAGAAAACATATCTGGCTCTACAAGAAAAATTGGAGATCATCTAGTCTGATTCCTTTTAATTTTACACATGAGAAAACTGAAACCCAAACAGGGTGTGGGACTTGTCCAAGATCATGCAGACAAGACAGAAAGGCACTAGAATGTGAAGTTAGTAGGTGCTTAATAAATGGTTATTGACTAACAATTAAATGACTATGACTGCAAGTTAAGGGCTTTTTCAACTACAGCCTCCCAGTACTCATACAATATACTAAACACCACAGAAAACCATTACTGACTGGCTTACTTGGGATCTCCCCTCCAATTATTTAGCATTACAAAGATCTCAGGAAGTAGTCTGAGAAGGATGCAAACTTGCTGCTATTTTGGGCAGAGTTACAGTGGTTGATCACTTATCCAGGTCTCACTTCAGTTAGGTATCTCCCTCCTTCATAGGTCACTTGGGTGTCAGAAGAAAGGACTTAGGGTTTTCCCACACAGTTCGATGCCTTTAGACTCACCAAGGTTGGTCAGGCTTGCAATAACTCTAATTCAAGGGTTCTTAACATAGGGTAAATTTCAGGTGGTCAATGAATTTGTATGAGAAAATTTATTTTGACAACTGCAATTAACCATCTTCTTCAATTATGCACTTTTTATTTTTTCCTCAATAATATCTTATTTTTCCAAATACATGTAAAGATAGTTTCCAACTTTCATTTTTTTCCAAGATTTTGTGTTATACACTTTTAAAAAAAATGTAATTGGTATCTCCACGCTAGTTGCTCCCCTGTTCCTTCAGAATAAAGACCAGATTCTAAAATGATTGTCAAGTCACTTTATATTAGTCTACCTTTTTTCCAGGTTTCCCCAGACACTCCTGGAAAATTCTTACAACCTTTTTGTTAAAAGACACCAACAGGATTCCCAGCTTTGCTTATGCTGTTCTTCATCCTCCTTACTTCCCTCAGAATATTCTCTGCCTTTCAAAGTTTCTGGTAGAGTTCCTGGCACAAAGTGCTTAATGTTAAAAAAAATTTTTAAGTTAAATAAAAGGTAAAGAATATCTACTTAGCACTGGGCTTAAGCCCTTTACAATTATTCCCTCATTTGAGCCCAACTGGAAAGTTGCTATTATTACTCCCATTTTACAGATCAGGTAACTGAGGCAAACAAGTTATGCTAAAGTTCACAAGTTGGAAAGTGTGTAAAGCAGGGTTTGAATTCAGGTTTTCCTGACTCTAGGCTCACAATGTACCCACTGTACCACCTATCTACCCAATAAATCTTTACTGATTGACTGCATTTCCACTCCATCTCTTCAAATCCTATCCATTCTCAAAGTTCCAGGCGGTCCCACTTCTTCATGATCTTCAGATGTTTTAGGGGCCTACAATACATTCTCACTCCTCTACTATGATCATTTGATGGTTTCATGTGCACAGATCTTCTCTTATTAGACTGTGAGGACACAGGACACGACTTACACTTTTCATGTATTCTTTCACATGGTCTGGTTCTACTTCCTAACTGCTGCACCGTCTAACTGAGGAGGTGAGAGGACACAACGGACAGATAATGGGTCATGAGTTTAAAAGACTGGGGTTCAAATTCAGTCTCAGACATTTAACGATCCTGAGAAGTCAATAACCCTGATTACCTCACCAAAAAACCACTTATCAAGTGCCTGCTCTATAAATCCTTATTTCTTCCACCACCTTTTCCTCAGACTATTGGTCACTCAGTAACCACCCAAAGAATAGCTAGCAGAGCTGGTTCTGTTCAGCAGCCCCCCCATGTCATGACGGCAGCACCAGCAGCAAAGTCTTTCTGCCCCCAAAAAGGTTTTTCGGCCTCCTTGCTGCTAATGCCGAAGTTCTGTAGGAGGAGCTTCACTCCTGTGACTGAAGGATTTGCCACATGTTAAAGCATGATGAGCTTTAAGGGAAGGGGTCTTTATCAACTTTATAAGTTATAGGCACACCATTACATTACAAAAATGAACTTATCTAAGTCCTTCTGAAGAGGGAACCCCCAAACTGAAAATCCTAACAGAAGAAAATCTCCTTCAACTCTGCCTCAGGGAGGGGACTCCACCCCAAGCACAGTCTCATCTTGGTTATCTGGGTGGGGTCGCCTCAGTCCTGAAACCCACTGGATTCAATTCAAATTCTAGCCCTGGCTGAAACCCAGTGAGGAGCCAACCTGGGACTCCACCCACGAGCCCCCTTCAGCTTGTACCCTGTTAGGTTCTTACTAAGTGCTAAGTAGGTTCTGGCCTTTCCTGGGGAGGAGCTTGCCTGCTTAGGAGGAGCAAGTTCATTGGCTGAAGTAATTTTTCCCAGAAGCCCTTGCATTATCCCACGCCCATTCTCTGGGAGGATAAAAGAGCGCAGCTCTGGAGAAAAGAGTTTTGTCTGGACGAGACTTGAGGCTGTTCTCTGCAGGAAGGGAAGTCGGCTCTCTACAGGAAAAAGAATCTGTCCAAGAGATTTGAGTTGACACAGCAGATCTCCTCCCAGAGAGCGATCAGCAGCTTCTGGAGACAACAGCACGCTACAGTACCCAAAGCCCCCTATTATAAAAGAGCCAGACTAAAATCCAGCCATACCATGCTTGGCACCCCAAGGAGCTTCTGCCCACTGGAATACTGTTTCCTGTGCCTTCTTCTCTTTACTCTCACCTATTTCCTTAACCACACTTTAACCTTACTTCCAATCCCCATAATAAACCTCTTTTATCAATCTAGGTTTTCGAGTCTGTACATTCCTTCTCAGAGGACCTCTGTGCCGCCAGAAAGGGAATCCTGAGAACTCCCTACCCTTGCACCGCCACCAGACCTTATTTAATTTCCTGACCACCAGTAATCCTAATTTCATTTGTCTTCCCCAAATCTAAACCTTATCACTTCCTGACAGAAAGTTTTAGAGAAGGGGGGAAAATGGGGCTGGAGCATGAAGACAGGAAAGGCATCAAAAAACCAATTCATACACTTCACAATTTCTCCTCATGGGTCAACTAAAATGAAGGAATAACTTCCACATGAGACACAGCTCTGATCACATTTTACTTTTGTGAAGGCTGGGAGGGTTGCATGCTCTGGAGCAGAATACCCATCAGGATGGGTCTCATAGTATGAGTGGTTCTCCCTTGCTACAACAGGGATTTTTAACATTTTCTAAGCTTTGGGGACCCATTCTCAAAATTTTTTTCCTTCATAATTGAAGGAAATGCTAACTTTTACTAAGGGACAAATAGAAATAAAGATCTATTTTTTTTTCCCAAGTTCACAAACCCCATAAAATTTGAACTTCTGTGCTATAAGGATCAGGGACTTGGTACTTCTTTCTAAGTGACTTAGGGAATCAGAAGAATGAGGAAATTATGATAATTGAAACTCAAAAAGACTTGAAGCCTTCATATAAACCCCTTACCAAAAACCAGCACTATTACCAAGGCTTCAGCTATGAGCCTCCCATATACACACCTTCAAATGGCACCCTGACCTTTAACATTAAAAATCAACATGTGAAATTTCTCCTCCTTTCTCACCAAGGTAACTCTAAATGTTCAAATTTAACCAGGATAAAAGTGTCAGGGGCAGAGATGGAGAGCACACGGCAAGATTCTCCCAATGGCCCTGACAACATGGCCCTTAGACAACAAGTCACTTCTTCAGAAACGTCGTGTGGTTTTTTCAGGAAGTAACAGGTCTGGTAGAACAATGTGATTTCCCTGAGTGAAAACAAGCCTAATGAACACAATAAGGGCCACCAAGGAGTGAGAGAACAGATGGCTACCACCAAGGAAGTATCAGCTTCCTCTTGACAATGTTTCCCCTAGCTTACAGCACAAGGCCCCACTGCCAGCATAATCTAAGGGAACCAGGCCATTTCATCGCCTGCCTCTGGATCACCTTGTGAAGCTATTTGAACCCTGAACAAGAGCCAAGTGGATAGAGGAGCCATGTGGAACAGCGTACAAGGACTGAACAGGACAGGAGACAGGGTTTCATCTCATAAGGAGTTTGCACTAGACAGGCCTTGGAGGCCCAGTGCAGCTCTAAAGCTATGACCCTGAGGAATCCCCATCTCAGTCCATTTATGGCACCTACATTTGGTCCCTAAGTTTCTCTTCCCTTAACCCTGCTTTGCAAGTCCTTGAGGGCAGGAACTCTCCTTTCTACTTATATATGTATCACCAGGATTTAGAAGAGTGTCTGACACATAGTAAATGCCTTTCTTCTTTCCTTCCTCCCTCCCTTCCTTTCTTCCTTCAATGAAGACTTTATGAGGAGATAGCATCTGAATCAGGTATTTGTGACTTCAAGAGGTGAAACTTGCAGAGGTGAGAGACACAGTTTATTCTAGTAGTTATGGGGCACTATAATAAATAGATGGAGGAGGAACAGAGCAAGATAAGAAGGAAAATGGTGAGAAGTCCAGTATAGCTGGAGCAGGCTGTCCATGCTCCAATATAGAAAAAGAGGTTAAGACTAGATAGTGGTGGCAGAATATGGAAGGCCTGGAATACCAGTTAAGCAATATCTGTGTCTGTATGTCTATGTATACACATACCTACACACACACACACACGTTTATAAATATGTATATATTCATATGTATGAATATATACATATTTATAAATGTGACAATCTTTACTTTTTTAATCTGGTAAAAAAAATTTCACTAGAAAATATAGCTAAAAATTGATTAAAGTCATTTATTTAAATAAAATTAGCCCAAAGTCTGCTTCAAAAGCAAAGCCTAATAGCTAAATGAGAAAATGGGAGAGGGAAAAAGGAACCAATATTGGTCTGCAATATACAATATCTGCTGGTTTGATTTTTCTCTCCACTAAAAAAAAAACATAGGGTCTAGGATTGGTCAATGAGGAACAGATTACTATAATATTAAAACAGAGCATCATCAAAAGTGGTTCTGAATGGAAAAAAAAAGACAAAAATACAGTCAGTAACAGATTCACTGAATGCTAACTTATTCTATTCACCATTTTTTCAACACTCCTTCAGATATATAGTTGCTAAGAAAAAAACACTTTGGAATCCTGGAGAAATGTGGTCTACAATAACAAATAAGAGAACCATTATTAAAATTATTACCACCCCAGAAGGTAATCAGCAAAGGGGAGGATTTTCTGTGGGCTGTTTTTGCATCAGAAATTCCACATAGTGATAATGGCCCCATCCTACTGTGAGTCAGCCTTACAAATGGGGTCTCCTCCATAATAAATGTTCCCTTCCATAAACAAGTATTAGTAGAGTATGACTTCACCACCAGCCTGTTTTCTCAAGACCACAGAGTTCTTTCTTCCCTAAACACGGTCCATGAAAGCAATACTTTGTGACGGCTACTTCCTTACCCGTTTGTTGTCAGCTGGACTATGGTAGAATTGAGCAATCACAGCTTCACTGTTGTTTCCCACACCAAAGTTGAATTTCTCCGATATTTTCTGGAATGATTTCCCATAATCATAAGACACGTAAACCTGGAAGGTGAGGTGAAAGGAGAGAGAAAAAAAAGTTATAAGTGATTAGACACAGACGTATCTCCCTCTGGCTACGCTTTCAAACTGTCCTGTTGCAGGTTCTAAATACGATAACAATTATGTCTTGATGACATAATGAAATTACAAATATCACTAGATAACATAAATAAGGAATGAGTCCACCTTTGTGTATGTCCCCAGGTTACAGTGGATGCCTGGGATGAAAGCTTAGTTTCCTAAGGATAATGTACCTTGCTTGGGAAAGGAGACAAAATGGCAGAAGCCACAAAAGACACCTTACACTCATGACTTGGTTAAATGGATTCAAATTATAGCCAGAAGTCTACAGAATTTGTCTGAAAGGACTAAAAAATATGTCCAATCTATCAGGTCTCCCTTACAACACCAAAGAATATATTGTCCATTTCCCTTCCATCTAGGAAGTTCTACTCTTAGGTTGTGCTGGAAGACTGAAGAAAAACCAGCAAGAGGAGAGGGAAAGGGGGTAGACAGGAGAAAAATATGCAGAGGGAAAAGAAAAAGAAAAGGAAGGAAAAAAGAAAGGAGAGGAGGAGAAGAGGAGGAGGAGAAAAAGAAGAGGAAGATTACATGTTTTCCCTTATTACAATAAGCAATACTTTGCAAAAACTTAAACACAAATATATCATAAATTCTAGCTCTAATGATCTTATAATCCCACAAGAGGAATAAGGAATTATAAATGACATTTAACAAGGATGTAGGAAGGTCTCCTAAGTATAAGACACTATGATAAACAACAAGGATACAAAATTTTAAAATGATAGTCCTTGACCTCAAAGGAGTTAATTGGGAGGGAAGGGTGTCTGAGAAAACAAGATGTTCACCAATGCATGATATAAGGTGGGGTATAATAGGAACAAAAGAGGAAGTCAACAGAAGTGCCTTTAGGTGCTCCATTTGGTAGTTTATAACTTTTGTCAATTTGACAAAATTGACTCCAGAAGATATATTGCCAACATGTATTTGGTATGATGGAAGTGGTCACTACTATACACCATTCTTACTAACTATAAAGTCCAACAGAGATAATAAAAGGCTAAGGTTTAGACAAATCTGATATATACATAGTCAACCAAAGATGATTTGTTTTGGTTTATCCTCAAATATCTCATGAATATAAATGGACTCCTAAAGGCCACTGAGAAATACCCAGAAAAGGAAAAGCCATAGGGATGGTGAGGGTGGGGCACAGAGTCAGATATCATCCTCAGCCACTATTATCTATTAGGCACAGAGGTTAATCTGATTATAACAAAGGCATCTTCACTTAAGGGGTTCTAATCTATAGTAATAGGGACACAAACTTCATAAAAGACAGGGTGCTTTTCAATTACAAAAGAGGAAGCAGGGGATTCAACAACAGAAAGTGAAGCTCTTTCCCACCCCAAATTGTGAAATTTTACAGAGAAGCTTGAGATGAATTATTAGGAAACAGGACAGAAGTCTATTTGTGGATATAACAGAACTCAAACTTTTTTCATTCCCTTTTCCCTAATATACATGTTCCAGACACTGAAAGACTTCAGAGAGATGGTCTATTGCATGCTTTTTTATGTCTTAGCTGGAAAATGTGAGGGGAACACTTAGGTTTTTAGAAAGGAAAATTACTTTCATTTACTTATTGAGAGATGCCTAGAAAAGAGTGGACAGAGTTCTGCCCACAGAGCCAGGTTCAAATCTCTTGTCTATTATTTGTGACAAAGAAATAACTTATCTTCTCTGGACCTCAGTTTCCTCATCTATAAATAAGAAATTTAGACTAAGTGAAGAACCTCTAATCCTTTGAGATCTAAATATAAAACTGTGATCCCTAGAGCTTCCTTTAAAGCATACTCTTTCAAATAATATTTTGGGAGGGAGATTTGACAACTTAGGAAAAATATTTTACTTTTCAAATTTAGATGATCAGTTATAAAATTATGGGGTTAAAAGGTCCTAATGTCATCAATATCCTCATCACCACCACCACCAAAACAGTATCTTCATCCACATAGGCTTCAACAGCCCTTTGAAATACAAGAGGTTATAGCTGATAGCTTAAATGCAACAGAGAAGTCAAGAAGACTGAAACTTTCTTAAAAGATCTTTACAGAATTTAGGAAATCAATAATAACAACGAAGATAGAACAACTCCAGTTGAAGCACTGGCTTCCTGAAGAACATCTCTAGTTCTCTTATACTATTTCCAGTTATTGTTGAATCTTTTTATTTCTAGCACAAAGCACTTTACAATAATTTTTTTAAATTATATATATATATATTTTTTATAATATTATCCCTTGTATTCATTTTTCCAAATTACCCCCCCTCCCTCTATTCCCTCCCCCCGACGACAGGCAATACCATACATTTTACATGTGTTACAATATAGTCTAGGTACAATACATGTGTGCGAATATCATTTTCTTGTTGCACAATAAACATTAGAATCCGAAGGTACATGCAACCTGGGCAGACAGATATTAGTGCTAACAATTTTCATTCCCCTCCCAGTGTTTCTTCTCTGGGTGCAGCTACCCCTGTCCATCATTGATCAACTGGAAGTGAGTTGGATCTTCTTTATGTTGAAGATTTCCACTTCCATCAGAATACATCCTCATACAGTATTGTTGTTGAAGTGTACAGTGATCTTCTGGTTCTGCTCATTTCACTCAGCATCAGTTGATTTAAGTCTCTCCAGGCCTCTCTATATTCCTCCTGCTGGTCATTTCTTACCGAGCAATAATATTCCATAACCTTCATATACCACAATTTACCCAACCATTCTCCAACTGATGGACATCCATTCATCTTCCAGTTTCTAGCTACAACAAAAAGAGCTGCCACAAACATTTTGGCACATATATGTCTCTTTCCGCTCTTTAGTATTTCTTTGGGATATAATCCCAGTAGTAGTGCTGCTGGGTCAAAGGGTATGCACAGTTTGATAACTTTTTGGGCATAATTCCAGATTGCTCTCCAGAATGGCTGGATTCTTTCGCAACTCCACCAGCAATGTATTAGTGTCCCAATTTCCCCACATCCCCTCCAACATTTGTCATTATTTGTTCCTGTCATCTTAGCCAATCTGACAGGTGTGTAGTGGTATCTCAGAGTGGTCTTAATTTGCATTTCTCTGATCAGTAGTGATTTGGAACACTCTTTCATGTGAGTGGATATAGTTTCAATTTCTTCCTCTGAGAATTGTCTGTTCATATCCTTTGACCATTTATCAATTGGAGAATGGTTCGGTTTCTTATAAATTATGGTCAGTTCTCTATATATTTTGGAAATGAGACCTTTGTCAGAACCTTTGTTTTTAAAAATATTTTCCCAATTTGTTACTTCCCTTCTAATCTTGTTTGCATTAGTATTATTTGTACAGAAACTTTTTAGTTTGATGTAATCAAAATCTTCTATTTTGTGATCAATAATGATCTCTAGTTCTCCTCTGGTCATAAATTCCTTCCTCCTCCACAAGTCTGAGAGGTAGATTATCCTCTGTTCCTCTAATCTATTTATTATCTCCCTCTTTATGCCTAAATCATGGACCCATTTTGATCTTATCTTGGTATATGGTGTTAAGTGTGGATCCATATCTAATTTCTGCCATACTAATTTCCAGTTTTCCCAACAGTTTTTTCCGAATAATGAATTTTTATCCCTAATGTTGGAATCTTTGGGTTTGTCAAAGATTAGATTGCTATAGATGTACCCTTTTTTGTCCTTTGTATCTAATCTGTTCCACTGATCTACCGGTCTATTTCGTAGCCAATACCAAATGGTTTTGGTGACTGCTGCTATATAATATAGCTTTAGATCAGGTACACTTAGACCACCTTCCTCTGAGTTTTTTTTCATTAGTTCTCTTGCAATTCTTGACCTTTTATTCTTCCATATGAATTTTGTTGTTATTTTTTCTAGGTCATTAAAATAGTTTCTTGGGAGTCTGATTGGTATAGCACTAAATAAATAGATTAGTTTGGAGAGTATTGTTATCTTTATTATATTCGCTCGGCCTATCCAAGAGCACTGAATGTCTTTCCAATTATTTAAATCTGATTTTATTTTTGTGGCAAGTGTTTTGTAATTTTTCTCATATAATTCCTGACTTTTCTTTGGTAGATGGATTCCCAAATATTTTATACTCTCAACATTTGTTTGGAATGGAATTTCTCTTTGTATCTCTTGCTGTTGCATTTTGTTAGTGATATATAAAAATGCCGAGGATTTATGTGGATTTATTTTGTATCCTGCCACTTTGCTGAAATTTTGAATTATTTCTAGTAGCTTTTTAGCAGAGTCTTTGGGGTTCTCTAAGTATACCATCATGTCATCTGCAAAAAGTGATAGTTTGATTTCCTCATTTCCTACTCTAATTCCTTGAATCTCTTTCTAGGCTCTTATTGCCGAGGCTAGCGTTTCTAGTACTATATTGAATAGTAATGGTGATAGTGGGCAACCTTGTTTCACTCCTGATCTTACTGGGAAAGGTTGCAGTTTATTTCTATTGCATATTATGCTTACTGACGGTCTTAAATATATACTCCTGATTATTCTAAGGAATAATCCATTTATTCCTATACTCTCAAGAGTTTTTAGTAGGAATGGATGTTGGATTTTGTCAAATGCTTTTTCTGCATCTATTGAGATGATCATATGGTTCTTATTAATTTGATTATTAATATGGTCAATTATATTAATAGTTTTCCTAATATTAAACCAGCCCTGCATTCCTGGAATAAATCCTACTTGATCATAGTGTATTATCTTGGAGATGATTTTCTGAAGTCTTTTTGCTAATATCTTATTTAAGATTTTAGCATCAATATTCATTAAGGAGATTGGTCTATAATTTTCTTTCTCAGTTTTCGATCTACCAGGTTTAGGTATCAGTACCATGTCTGTGTCATAAAAGGAGTTTGGTAGGACTCCTTCATCCCCTATTTTTTCAAATAATTTATATAACATTGGGGCTAATTGTTCTTTAAATGTTTGGTAGAATTCACATGTGAATCCATCTGGCCCTGGGGATTTTTTCCTGGGGAGTTGATTAATAGCTTGTTCTATTTCTTTTTCTGAAATGGGACTATTTAAGCAATTTATCTCCTCCTCTGTTAATCTAGGGAGCCTATATTTTTGGAGAAAGTCATCCATTTCACTTAAGTTATCAAATTTATTGGCATAAAGTTGGGCGAAGTAACTCCTTATTATTTCTCTAATTTCCTCTTCATTGGTGGAAAGATCCCCCTTTTCATTTGTAAGACTATCAATTTGATTTTCCTCTTTCTTTTTTTTGATCAAATTTACCAAAGGTTTATCTATTTTATTGGCTTTTTCATAAAACCAACTCTTGGTTTTATTTATTAATTCAATAGTTTTTTTACTTTCAATTTTATTGATTTCTCCTTTTAATTTTTGTATTTCGAGTTTAATTTTTGGTTGGGGGTTTATAATTTGGTCTTTTTCTAGCCTTTTAAGTTGTAAGCCCAATTCGTTAATCTTCTCTTTCTCAATTTTCTTCAAATAAGCCTCTAAAGATATAAAATTTCCCCTTATTACTGCTTTAGCTGCATCCCAAAGATTTTGATATGATGTCTCATCATTATCATTATCTTGGGTGAAATTGTTAATTGTTTCTATAATTTGCTCTTTCACCCAGTCATTCTTTAAGATGAGATTATTCAGTTTCCAATGACTTTTTGGTCTATTTACCCCTAACTTTTTACTGAATGTAGCTTTTATTGCATTGTGATCTGAGAAGAAGGCATTTATTATTTCTGCCTTCCTACATTTAATTTTGAGATCTTTATGTCCTAATATATGGTCAATTTTTGTATAGGATCCATGAACTGCTGAGAAGAAAGTATATTCCTTCCTATTGCCATTCAGTTTTCTCCAAAGGTCTATCATACCTAGTTTTTCTAATGTTCTATTTACTTTTTTAATTTCTTTCTTGTTTGTTTTGTGGTTTGATTTGTCTAAATCTGAAAGTGCAAGGTTGAGATCTCCCACTATTATAGTTTTACTGTCTATTTCTTCTTGCAGTTCTCTTAACTTTTCCTTTAGAAAGTTAGATGCTATACCACTTGGTGCATATATGTTTAGTATTGATATGGCTTCATTATT
Source organism: Sminthopsis crassicaudata (assembly GCF_048593235.1). NCBI lineage: Eukaryota > Metazoa > Chordata > Mammalia > Dasyuromorphia > Dasyuridae > Sminthopsis > Sminthopsis crassicaudata. Next base: position 399,319,397 of record NC_133619.1, on the reverse strand, counting down.
TATGCTACCTTTCAGCAGGATATAGTTTCCTTCCTTATCTTTTTTAACGAGATCTACTTCTGCTTTTGCTTGATCTGAGATAAGGATAGCTACCCCTGCTTTTTTGGCTTTACCTGAAGCATAATAGGCTCTGTTCCAACCTTTTACCTTTACTCTGTATGTATCTCCCTGCTTTAAGTGTGTTTCCTGTAGACAACATATTGTAGGGTTCTGCTTTTTGATCCAATCTGCTATCCGTCTCCGTTTGATGGGATCGTTCATCCCATTTACATTTACAGTTAAAATTACTAATTCTGTGTTTCCTGCCATCGTATTATCCCCAGATTATACTTTTTTCCCTTGACCCCCCTGATCCCCCTCCCCGATATTTAATTTACAGACCCCCCTTGTGACGCGCAACCCTCCCTCTTTTTTTTTTTTTTTTTTTAGGATCCCTCCCCCCTCCCTCCAAGTCCCTTCACTTATTCTCCTTTTCCTTTCCCCTTTTCCTCTTCCCCCTTTTAATGAGGTGAGAGAAAATTCTCTGAAAAACAAATATGTTAATTATTTACTCTTTGAGCCTCTTCTGATGAGAGTAAGATTCACACAATGATTCTCCCCCTCACTAAGTTCCCTCAGATATGGTGTATTTTCTATGTCTCTTCCTGGGATGTAGTTTCCCTCTTTTTATCACTCCTTCCCCTTTTTCTGAACCGACCTCCTTCCCTTTACCACACCCCCCTTTTTTTCTTTTATATCAGTAAAATCAAATTATCCTTGAGTATTTTTTATATACCCACAACAGAGTTACAGTTCTCAAGGGTTCTGTGTACCTTTTTCTGTTTCTCTTCAGTCTTGTGGATGTAGATCAAATTTTTTGTTTAAGTCTGGTTTTTTTCTTAGAAACATATAGAATTCCTCTGTTTCATTGAATGACCATCTTCTTCCATGGAAAAAGATGCTAAACTTAGCTGGGTAGTTCATTCTTGGTTGCAGTCCTTGATCTTTTGCCTTTCGGAATATCAGGTTCCAGGCCCTTCTATCTTTTAATGTGGAGGCAGCCAGATCTTGGGTGACCCTTATTGTGGCACCTTGGTATTTAAATTGTTTTTTTCTAGCTGCTTGCAGGATTTTCTCCTTTGTGTGGTAATTCTGCAGCTTAGCCACAATATTCCGTGGTGTTCTTTTTTTAGGGTCTATTTCAGAAGGAGTTCGATGAATTCTTTCCACATCTACTTTCCCTTCTGTTTCTATTATCTCTGGACAGTTCTCTTTGATAATTTCCTGTAAAATAGAATCTAGGCTCTTTTTTTGGTCATAGTTTTCTGGAAGTCCAATAATCCGCAGATTATCTCTCCTAGATCTATTTTCCAGGTCTATAGATTTTCCCAGTAAGTATTTGACGTTGTTCTCCAGCTTCTCATTTTTTTTGTTTTGTTTGACTGATTCTTGGGTTCTCTGTGAATCATTCATTTCTATTTGTTCCATCCTGACTTTTAAGGAGTTATTTTCTTCTTTCACAGTTTTTAGTTCTTTTTGTAAATGCCCAATTTCGTTTTTAAATGAATTATTTTGCTCTATTGAGTTTTTTTCCATTTCCCTAATTTTTTTTTTTGAGAATTATTTTCTTTTTCCAATTCAGAAATTCTATTTTCTTGAGACTTTTTTATCTTTTCCAATTCAGAAATCCTACTTTCCTGTGTTTTTTTAACCTTTTCTAATTCACTAATTTTGTTTCCCTGCATCTCCTGTGAATTCTTTATTTTTTCCAACTCCAATTTCAGGACGTTGTTATTCTCTATCATAACTTCCCTTTCTTTTCCCCATTTTTCTTCAATCTCCCTCAATTTTTTAAGAGCTTCTTCTAGGAGAGAGTTATGTGATGGGGGGCAGGAATCGTTCCCCTTTAGGTTGTTATCTTCTGAATCTTTGCTGTTAACTTCCTCGGGGTTGGATACCCGCTCTTTCTCTGTATAGAAGGAATCTATAGTTTTTCTAGCTTTTTTGCTCATACTTAAAAAAATCTTTTGGGGTCTGTCTCTGGGGTAGGAAATTATTTACTTCTTTACCAGCTTCCTCCCAGACCGGATGGATGCAGTGGCCCCGCGCCTGAGCTAAGAGAGAGCTCTGGGAGAGAGTTCCCCACCCCCTCCCTGGAAGTGCCTCAGAGGTGATTAGCACTACTGTGCTTCGAGGGCGTAGAATAGTGAAGACAGCACGAAGCCCAGCCTATGTGTCCGGGTGGGGAGTGGATGTCTGCAGCAGGTGACGTGAGAAGCCCCTGCGCTCAAACTGGAAGTGTCTGCCAGAAACCGCGGTCCCTAGTTCAAAGGTTCCGCTTCTCTGGGACTTCCTGGAGCTGAGTTCCACTCCCTCCAGCTAAGCTAGGCAGTGTGTGTTGCCTTGGGCCGTATCCACCCACTTGTCAGTCTCTTAACTATTCTCAGGTGGTAGCTGAGGCCACACCCCCTGGTGCCGAGTCTGTTGAGTCACCCCCAGGATCGGGGAAAATCTAATCTGAGTTTTAAAATATTTTGGCTTTCTCTTCTGAACTGCTAAATAATTAGCAGAGAAGAGCTAACAGCCTGTGCCAGATTCCTTTACCTCAGTGGCTTCTCTGATCCCAGAGCCCTTCCCAGCGCAATGGGCGCAGTGTGCCCCTACCCCACCGTCTGTGCTGGTCTTTCTTATTCCTCCCCTGAGAACTGACCTTTCCTGTTGAAACTCCAGATTCTCTTCAGCTGGTAAGTCGTGCTTCCAGTCCTTGTGTTATCTATCAGTCCTGAGCTAATTCTGAGACTTAATTTATCTAATTGGTTGTGAGGGAGTGAGGACGTTCACTGAGTCGTGTGTTTCTTCTCCGCCATCTTGGCTCCGCCCCCGAGCCACCACTTTACAATAATTTTCTAAAAATGTTTCTTGAACTGAACTACTGCCTGATATTACCTATTTTTTCCCTTCCTAAGTGACCCTTACACCTTGACACAATACAACTGGTGTATAGTCCTCTGGCCAATTTTGTAACAAGAACTACCCATGTGAATCAGACTAGATTTTCTTTAGTCAGACGATATGTCACATGGGAGAGAATCAACACTCATTTTAGGCAAGAAAAATAGCATCTACTGTTTCGTTTTAATATACTTGACACAGAAGAAATCTCAAATAAGTCTTGTTCTTTTATGAATGAGAGGTTCATAAGTTATCCAACACCAAGTTTATTCTGTTAAGGTACCCAAAAAAGGCAATGAGGAAGTAATGATTGTTTCTAGTATTTTTCCACAAGGTAAGTAAACTTTACAGGACTTTTGACTCCCAAAATAATTCAGCTACAAACTGCCCTTCTCCAACATTTAGGAATAAAGTGTATTCTTTTTAAACTTCACTCTAATTACTGTAGAGAGTAATAAACTTTTCTTTAGGATCACTGTGAAAGAAAAGCTTGCTAATTCCTTTGACACTACCAGCTCCTGGCTCTAAGTCACTATGCATTAAAAAAAATTAATACAAAAAAAAGAGCATTTTCAGATAAACAGAACACAAAATGAAGTTGTAAATGAAATGGTGGTTCTCCATTTCATATGCTGATTTTCCAAAACTATATAATAAATTCATCACTATATTCTTTATTATTAAATTTTATTTTTTCAATGAATAAATTCCCATTCCTTTCCCCACTATTTGAAAAGAAAACAAAAAAGAAAACTCTTGTTAAAAAAATTATGCAGAGTCAAATATGACAAATTCTCACATTGGACATGTCCAAAAAATATGGCACTCTACATCCTGAGTCTATTACCTCTCTGAAAGGAGGTAGGTAGCATGCTTCATCACTGGTACTCTGGAATGATGGCTATTTTGACTGATAGCAAGTCATTTTGAAGATTACAACTACGTAGTATATTGTGAGATCTAATATTTCTACATATCTTTATTTTTCACTTTTCTTTTTACTATTATTTCACTTAAGAATTTTGACTTTTTGTTTTACCATATGCATTTTGGTTTGGGGGAAGGGTTGTGGAGCAATCCTTTGGCAATCTGATTGGTATAAAATAGATTAACTAAATTAATTTTGTCAATACTTTCATTTTTTTTATTATACAGGTTTAATCTATCCATGAGGAAGAAACAGTTTTCAATTATTTAGATCTGCATTTCTGTAAAAAGTGTTTCCTTTGAGTGGTCCTTTGGGAGTTAATATAAATCTTATTTTATTTCTTTTTTCTGAGATTAAGTTGTTTAACTACTCTATTTCTTATTCTGTTAATTTGGGCATTTTATATCTTTTTAAATAATCTTTTATTTTAAGTTGCTAGAGATTTTCTTTCAAGTTGCTAGAGGGTTTTTTAGCATATAGTTGGGTAAAATAGATTCTAATAATATCTATTATTACTTCATTTGTTAAGATTTTGTCTTTTTTTTTCATTTTTCATTTATTTATTTTATTGTGTTTTTTAAACACACATTGCTTTATGAATCATGTTGGAAGAGAAAAATCAGAGCAAAAGGGAGAAACCATGGGTAAGATTAAAAAAAAAAAAAAGAAAAAAAGAAGTTAACATAGAATATGTTGATTTACATTCAGTCTCTTTAGTTTTTTTTTTTTTTTTTTCCGGATGCATATGGCACATCCTTACTGTTATTGTGCACAATGTATTCCTGATTCTGCTTATTTCACTCAGCATCAGTTCATTTTTTTTTTCATTTTTGATAGTGGCAATTTGACTTTTTTAAAATTAAAATTAACTAATGAAATTTCTCTGAAAAAAAGCACCTTTCCAATTCCACCTAATTCTAGTATCTTCCCTCTATTAATTATTTCCTATTAATTTAACCTGTATGTAGCTTTTTATACAGATTTGTGTGCTTTCTTGTCTTGCCCATTAGAATGTAAATTTTTGGAGTACAGGAATAGTCTTTTACCTCTTTTTGTATCCCCAGGGCTTAATTAGCAGTGCCTGACACATTCTGTTTTCATTTTACCCTCTTTTTATAATGTATCTGAACAGTTTTCTTTTAGGATTTCTTGAAATACATTACTCAAAAAAAGTAACTTTTTTATTTTAATTATATTTATCTCTTTGACTTTCAAAATTTCTACTTTAGTAGTTAATTTTTAAAATTTTTCTTATGTTTTTAAGGCCTTATTTTTACTTAAAATCATTGATCTGTTTTCTCTCTTTTGCTGATAAAAGTATTTAGAGATATGAATTTTCCCCTAAGGTCTGCTTTGGTTACATTACCAAAACTTTGGTATTTTTGTCTCATCTTTCTGGTCTTTAATGAAACTATTATCATTTTTATGATTTGTTCTTTTGTATACCATGCTTCAGGACTTCAGGATTAAATTATTTTCTAGTTGATTTTAATCCTTTTTCTATGGCTCTTTATGAAATATAATTTTATTGCACTGTGGTCAGTAAATAATATATTTAATATAACTGCTATCCTGCATTTGGTTAAAAATTTAATGCCCTAATTTCCTAAACAGTCAATTTCTGTAAAGATGATATACACAGGTTAAAATGATGTGTGTGTATACATTCCTTTCTATTGTCATTTAAAAAATTGCTAGAGAAGTATAATATCTAACTTTTCTAAAAGTTTATTCAAGTTCTTAACTTCTTTATAGTTTTTAATGGTTTTGTGTTCTTTTAAAAATTTTTTATTTTATTTTTAAAGCTTTTTATTTTCAAAACATATGCACAAATAATTTTTCAACACTGACCCTTGTATAGCCTTGTTTCAATTTTTTCCCTTTTTTCTCCCCATTCCCTCCCCTAGATGGCAAGAAATCCAAATGTTATACATGTTAAAATATATGTCAAATTCAATATGTGTAAACATATTTATACAATTCTCTTGCTGCACAAGAAAAATCAGATCAAAAAGGAAAGTAAATGAGAAAGAAAATAAAATATAAGTAAACCACAACAAAAAAGTGTGAGAATGTTATGGTGTGATCCACACTCAGTTCCCACAGTCCTCTCTCTGGGTGTAGATGGCTCTCCTCATCACATGATCATTGGATCTGGCCTCAATCATCTCATTATTGGAAAGCATCACGTTCATTAGAATTGATCACCTTATAATCTTGTTGCAGCATACAATGGTCTCCTGGTTCTGCTCATTTCACTTAGCTGATGTTCATGCTTTCCATGAGCCTCTCTGAAATTATCATGTCAATCGTTTCTTATAGAACAATAATATTCCATATATCATTCAAAAACCATAACTTATTCAGCCATTCTCCAATTGATGGGCATCCATCCAATTTCCAATTTCTAGTCACTACAAAAAGGGCTGCCACCAACATTTTTGTACATGTGAGTCCCTTTCCCTTCTTTAAGATCTCTTTGGGAAAGGAATGTACAGTTTGATAACTTTTTTTTAGAGTGTAGTTCCAAATTGCTCTCCAGAATGATTGGATCTCTTCATAGTTCCACCAACAACGTATCAATGTTCTAGTTTTCCCACATCCCCTCCAACATTCCTCATTACCTTTTCCTGAGAGATGTGTAATGGTATCTCAGAGATATCTTAATTTGCATTTCTCTGATCAATAGTGATTTAGAGTATCTTTCCATATGATTAGGAATGGTTTTAATTTCTTTATGTAAAAATTGTCTGTTCATATCTGTTGATCATTTATCAATTGGAGAATGGCTTGAATTCTTATAAATCTGAGTCAATTCTCTATATATTTTAGAAATGAGGACTTTATCAGAACCGTTAAATGTAAAAATGTTTTCTCAATTTATTGCTTACCTTCTAATATTTTTGTTTGTTTTATGATATGTCTACCACTGAAAATAGTATGATTATTTCTACTAGTATGTTCTGCTCTATATTTCTCTCAATCACTCATTTAGCTTTTCTTTTCAGTATTTAGATGCTATATCATTCAGTGAATACAAGTATTGATATTAATTCATTGTGTATTGTATCTTTAGACAAATTATAATCACCATTTATCTCTTAATCAAATCCATTTTTGCTATAGTTTTGACTAGCATCACCAGCTTTTTTCAGTTTTTTTAGTTCAACTAAAACACAAGAAATTTTGTTCAAGTTCCTTACTTTAATGTGGGTGAATAGGATATTTCAAGTGTGCTTCCTATAAACAGCATATTGCAAGATGCTTCTTTCTAATCCAAGTTGTCATCTTCTGTTTTATGAGCGAGTTCATCCCACTCACAATTATGATTATTATTTATATATTTCTATTTATTTATTTATACTTTTTCTTTCTCTCTTTGATCCCAGCCAATTTTTTTTATAACTTTTTATTGAAAGAACATATGCCTGGGTAATTTTTAAAAACATTATCCCTTACACTCACTTCTGTTCTGACTTTTCCCTTTCCTCCCTCCACCCCCTCCCCTAGATGGCAGGCAGTCTTATACATGTTAAATATGTTATAGTACATTCTAGATGCAATATATGTGTGCAGAACCGAACAGTTCTCTTGTTGCACAGGAAGAATTGGATTTAGAAGGTAAAAATAACCTGGGAAGAAAAACAAAAGTACAAACAGTTTAACTCATTTCCCAGTGTTCCTTTTCTGGGTGTGGCTTATTCTGTCCATCATTGATCAATTGGAACTAAATTAGATATTCTCTTTGTCGAAGATATCCACTTCCACCAGAATTGATCCTCATTTAGTATTGTTGTTGAAATGTATAATGATCTCCAGATTCTGCTCGTTTCACTCAGCATCAGTTGATGTAAGTCTCTCCAAGCCTCTCTGTATTCCTCCTGCTGTTCATTTCTTACAGAACAATAATATTCCATAACGTTCATATACCACAATTTACCCAATCATTCTCCAATTGATGGGAATTATTTCATTTTTCAGTTTTTAGCCACTACAAAAAGGGCTGCCACAAACATTTTGGCACATACAGGTCCCTTTCTCTTTGTTAGTATTTCTTTGGGATATAAGCCAGTAGTAGTACTCCAGCCAATTCTTTACAAAGAAGAAAGCAGGGGAATGGCTCTATGTTCCATATCCATAAACTTCTCCCTTACCCATATTCTCTTCCCCTCTCCCAGATCCCAATCACAAATTTCTTTTTTTTTTCTTTTTCTAATATTTATTCTCTTCAACTTCTCTGCAACCTTTGATACTGTTGATCACCCCCTCCTCATTATCCCCATTTTGCTAGGTTTTCAGGTCATCATTCTCTCTTGATTTTCCTCCTCCCTGACTGGTCATTCCCCAATCCTTTGCTGAACCCTCCTCCAGATCATGCCCTCTAACTGTAGATGTCTCTCAGGATTCTGTCTTGGGACCTCTTCCCATTTTATATCACTTCACTTGGTGTTCTCATCAATTCCCATGGATTTAATTGCCATTTCTATGCTGAAGATTCTCAAATCTATCTATCCTGCCCCAATCTCTCTGCTGATCTCCAATCTCATTATTTCCAACTGTCTTTCAGTCATCTCAAATTGGACATCCAGTAAACATCTTAAATTCAATTATGTCCAAAACAGAACTCATTTTTGCCCCTAAGTCTCCCTACCTTCTACTTTCCCTAGTATTGTAGAGGCAACTCCCTTGTCTCAGCCCCTCAGGCTCTCATCCCAGGAGCCATCCTGGATTTCTCAAATTCTCTCACCCTTCCTCCATATCCAAGCTGCCCCCCTCGCCTACTGATTTCACTTTTCAACATCTCTCAGAAGGTCCCCCTTCTCTCCTCTAACACTGCTACCATGCTGGTGCAAGCCCTCCTCATCTCACACCTTGTCTCTACCATGATTGCTGATGGGTCTGCCTGCTACAAGTCTCCCCATTCTAATCCATATTCTCTCAGAGACGAATGAAATTTTCCTACAGGACAGGTCCAATCATGTCATATTCATACCCCCTACTCAATAAATTCCAGGGACTCCCTGTGGCCTCCAGTATCATGCAAAATGCTCTCTTTGACATTTAAAGCCTGTCAAAATCTAATCCTGTCCTACCTGTCTTCAGGTAGGACTTATCATACACTCTTTTCATCCCATTTCAAAAACAAGACACTCCATCTCTCAGCTCTATGTATTTTTCTCAGTCTCTCTCCTACAAACCTACAATGCTCTCTTTCCTCATGTCCCGGCTGGCTTTCTTTAAGACTCAACTAAAATCTTTCCAATTCCAACTAATTCTAGTACCCTCCCTCTGTTAATTATTTCTTATTTATTTATCCTGGATGTAGCTTTTTGTACAGATTTGTTTGCTTTTTCATCTCCCCTATTAGAATGTAAATTTCTGGAGCACAGGAATAGCCTTTAACCTCTTTTTTTATCCTCAGGGCTTAATGAGTACAGTGCTTGACACCTTCTGTTTTAATTTTCCCCTCTTCTTGTAATATATATGAACAGTTTTCTTTCAAGACTTCTTAAAATACATTACTCAACCTCTTTTTTGGTCAGTTTCCAAGTCAATGATTCTTAAATTTTCTCTCTCACTGATACTTTTTTTTCATCAGTTGTTTTTGAAATGAGATATACTTTTTCAGTCTTCTATTTTAAAATTTCTCATCATATGGAGTCATTCATTTCTACTTAAGCTATTCAATTTTTCAAAGAATATTACTTGGGAAAGATTTCATATTTGTTGTGCTAAGCTGTTACTTCTCTCCTCTTTGGTTTATTTCTTTTCCAGTTCTTTCACCTATCAACTTCATCTCGCTTACAATATATTTTAACTCTTGCTTCATTTCTTCTAGGAATTGTATTTGCTTATGTAAACAAGCTTTTTTATTTATTTTGAGGTTTTACTTATGGAATTTCTGAATTATTCTTCTTGGTTAGTCTTAGGCATCAGGAGAAGAACCATAATAGCTCTTTATCTTTTTTTTTTTTTTTAAATTTACTCAGCCTTACCTCCCAGGTCAGGGCTCCATCTTGGGTTCTATACTCTTCTATTGATACTACTGTGACTTTGTAAGCCACTTATGTAAACCTCTTATGGGGGGCCACATTGTTATGTTTCTGAGTTATGGATTACCATGTTCTTTAAGGATAACAAGGGTAGCTTGAGTCAAGGAGTTGCAGACTTTCATCAGGCACTATATGAGCAAAGCTAGACCCTTTCCTTTGGGCTTTTCAGGTTCCACACAAAGGTTATATCTAGTCAGCACAGCTGCAGACTTGTCCCAGGTGGTGCTCCAGGGCTGTTAGTTGAATGACTAAGCAAAGACCAAGTTCAGAGTACCTGCACTAAGCCAAGTATGTCTACCAGCCTCTCTCAGCTATCTAGCATCATGCTCTTTGCCCAGCCTTTTTCAGAGCCCTTCAAAAGACTGTGTGAAAGGCCTACCCCCATCACCTCTGGCTGGCCTACCTCTAGTCCAGGCCCCAGGATGAGCTTGGAATCTATCTGGGGTGATCAACATTATTATGCTCATTCTGTTTTCAGTTTGGAACTGAACTGAGTCTTCAATCTATTCTAGGAAACCTTGAACTCCTGCCTGGTCTAAATCCATGATCTCTGCCTTTATGGGAGATCCTATAATACCAGCCCAGGTATGGGACAAAGTCCAGGATCCCAGTCACAATTCCTGCCAGTGGGTTGAATTTGTCCTAGGGGGGAAAGATGCCTACTTTGTTTTCCTCTTAGATTTCTTGATCCCCACTAGGTCTAGAGACCTTCTTATAGCTTTGCTGGAGTAGTTGGTAGGCTAGCAAGGGGATGGGAGAGGAAAGAATTTGTAGCAATGCTTCTTCCTATTTGACCTCCTTGGCTGGTCTGTCAAAACTTTAATTTCCAACTCCTAATAATCTGTGCTTCCTTTTTATATTTGTACATCAAATTCTGCATGTGTTGTGTATATGTGTGTATATACATGTGTGTGTGTGTGTATGTGTGTATTTTTTCAACCTTCCCTAATCTGGTTTTGATAGGGATGAAGTTCTTTTAATACATGCTCCTCTTATACTTTTTCCAGGTTTGTATATCATACCCAATTAGAGAAATATCAAGTTTCTCTTGATTCCTCTCTTTGAATCACCTTCCTCCTTTAATCACAAATGTATCCCTTCCTTTAAAAATAAAGTTTTTTTTAGTGTATCCCTTTTACCTTTCCTTCTTTTTCCCTCTCTTTAAGCCCTGAGAACAGAACCAATCCATCCCAAGGTGCTCTGTTCTTTGTCTTGTTTTGTTTTTTCCCCCCAACTTAACTCCTTTAATGCCTTCTGAGAGCAGTTATGTGACACAATGGATAGCCCCTGGCCTGGAGTCAGGAAAACATGAGTTAAAATCTGACCTCAGATATTTCTGAACTGTGTCACCTTGGACAAGTCACTTAACCCTGTTTGCCTCAGTGTTCTCATCTGCAAAATGGCAAACCACTCCTGTATCTTTGCCAATAAAACTCCAAATGGAGTCATAAAGAGTCAGATATAACTGAAAGGTCTGAACAGCAAAAAACCTTTGGAAACCTTAAGGTTCTGAAAGTATTTTTGTTTCTCTTTCCCTCTAGAAAGTTAACACTGCACAATCATACAATCCCTTCAAAGGGCTTCTCTTGATTCCTATTTTGTATTTGAATCTCAAAGTTTCTGCTCGGCTCTGATCTTTTCATCAAGTATGCTTGAAAGTGGTCCATTGTATTAAAGATTCACCTTTTTTTTCCCCCTCCATGCAGGAACAGACACAGCTTTGCAAGGGGAAATATGCTTTGCTTGTCTTTTGTAACACTGTTGAAAAAGATTTTCTCTCATTTCCAGTAGAAGTTGCCAGGTCTTGCTCATGTGATTCCGACTGTGATTTCTGATACTTGAATTTTTGTCTTTCTAAATGTCTGTAATCTGATGTGGAATCTCCAGAGTCTGACTTTGATGTTCCTAAGACTTATGGGTATTCCTTTCAGTAGGTGATGGAAGGAAGTATTTCTGTTTTCTCTCTACCCTCCAGTTCTAATGCATCTGGACATTAATCACTTGTGATTTCTTAAAACATAATGTACATGCTTTTAAAATCATGGTTTTCAAGGAAGCTAATGATGTAAAATTTATTTATTCTTGACCTATTTTCCAACATTTTAAATTCCTTCCTTTCTCACCTTTGCCTCCTTGGATACAACCTACTACAAAATGTCTTTTATGATGTACCCTTCACCTCCATTCCAATCCCATCAGTAGTAGTCTCCTCAAATCATATTCTATCTACTTATTTGAAGACATTATTCTTAGTAGAATACAAAGTCTTTTAGGGTAAAGACTATTAGTTGGTACTAATAAAATTAATGTTTTCAAGTTTAATAACTCTATCACAGACTAGCTAAGTGGATTTTTGAAAACTTTTTGCCCCTCAGTAACCTCATCTAGGGAGGGGAAAGGGGGAGGTATTATTAGGTAATCTCTAAAGTACCTTCCCATTCTGATTATCTATGGTTCTGTGTAGGAGTAGCTGAATAAATACTACATAAAAAGACTCATACATAATCAGCAGGCCTCTCATCCTTGGAACAAGTTATAGTTAAATATAGGATTTTACTTTGACTATATGAACAATATTTGTTAAAAGGATTTTATTTTTCTTTTGTTTTTAATGAGAAAAGATGGAGAGGACAAAAAATATTTAAAATTATATCCAATACATGAAAACAGGAGCTGTATGCAATTCTTCCTTAAATTTATGATCAATACAAAAATTTTTAAATCACCCTCCTATTCACCCTTTTATCACACTCCTGGTCCTACACACCAAGCTAGCTTGTGATTTTCCAATGATTTAAAGGCCCTACCACAGCAATAAGGGAAGCTATGCTCCAGGGTTCCCTGTTCCTGTTATTCTACATCCTTAGGGCTATCCCCAGTTAAGAGCCCCAATTAATAACTGCTTGAGAAGTGGCCCAGCTATGTAATTTAATGCCTACAGACTTTACAGATTCTCCATCTGAAAAATATTCTGCCTATTTTATAAGGACACTGTAAAAAACAAGGGAGATATCTCTGCCTATTCTTCCCCATTCTCATGTGATTTATCCAATATAGTTATAATTTCAGATAATCCTCGAACTCAAATCACCAAATAAATCAGTCAGGGAAGAAAAAATAGGAATTCAAAGCCAAGGTCCCTCAAATTATTCACATGGAATTTTCAAAGATTGTTTGATCTGAGATGATTTTTACTATTCATCTTCCTGAATCTAAATACAATAACATATGTACATTATATTACGTAATTCTATGTTATGGGAGATAGGATGGCATAGCAAATAAGAAATCTGGTCTCAGAATCAAAACTGGGTTTAAGTCCTATCTATTACAACATACTGTCACAAGTAACAGCCCCTCAATGCCCCATGGCAACTCTCTACAACTATAAATTGTGGATCAATCCCTAATCTGCATTAAAAAGGGGGGATTTCCTCAATGTAAGTTCCCCATACTAATAAAATCAAAAGTCTAATATTCATCCAAAGACAAAATTAAAAATTAATTTTATGTATATTATATATGTACACATATAATTTATAACACACATGATGAGTATACAAATACAATACTGCATTAAATTAAAAGATCCTTGCATATAGCTGAAATGAAGCATCCTCTCATGTTCTGGGTAACACAGCAACCACAGAATTAAAAGATCCTCTGCATACACTACCAGTTAGTTTGTCAATGTGTCCGGTGTATAATCCAAAGAAATTCCCCTTCTTTTCGGCAGAGTTCCTGAAATAGGGATAGCCTACAGCCCCTGACACTTTAAAGATGAAAGATCAATGGCAGAAATACAGTCAAGTGCAACAGGTAAGAATTCAACCAATGAGAAAACCAGTGAGATTTCATCCGGGCTCTGTTCCAAGGGACAAGGTGGCTTCTGCCCAGGAATATATATTTCTGGCACCATGACAAGTGGCTACAACGACCAGAACAATACCCTGTCACTTTGAGAAAAAAAGCAACCTCGGTATCATAAGGATATGTTTTCCCACTGAACTGTATATCAGGCAAGCAAAAGAGATAATATTTCTGCACTCTCTGCCCTGTCATTGTGTAATATTTCGGGCCTGCTCTCCACTTACCTACAATTTCTCCAGGTGAGCCAGCAGCAGACGCCACCTCCCACGGGCAGAACAAAAGGAGGCACACACGTGCCTGCACCCCAACAAGCTCCAACCCCTCCCTCCTTCCAAATAAGGATAGAATACTTACATCACTGCTTTTAGGTCCCAGCAGTGACAGGCTATCTCTTGCTAACGCCACAATCACGTTGCTCTTTTCTCCAGCCCAGTGTACCACCATCTGATTATGGGAGTCATTCAGGCTCACCTGAAACAGATTGAATCACCAGAAGAATTAGCCAGGGTAATCTGGGCCAACGATCCCTTCCCCCTTCCCCCCTCCCAGGCCACAGGGAAGTTCAATCAAGAGCTCTTAGTTTGAAGGTTTGAAAGCCAGTTTGTGCTTTTTCTGAGAATATCCACATCTTATACCTCCAATACCCAAAATAAATTGTCCAAGGGGAAAAAAAAATAAACTGGTTCCCCTCAAAAGACCATTTTATGGTTACATTTTTATCACACACAGGTGAATATTCACTCTGGGACAACTCTTGCATTTAAGTCCCTGTTGACATCAATTACTCTACTTACTTGTGTCTTTTGTTGAGATCATCCTTAGCTCCAATTACCTTCCTCTTCACTGTGCACGTGACATACTTATAGCATACAGTCTAACCGAACAAAACGTTGGCAGTTCTTTAACACTTGCCCAGACCCATTACCAAAGTATAGTTATAAAGGCAGTAAGCTTGGACAGAATCTCAAGCTGACACCTTGCATCCTTCTAAAGGATGATGCTGTTTATTCCCAACATCCAATGGCAAACAGAAGTCCTATATGAATATGATTCTTTATTTGATGATTAAGAAGCAAAAGAAACAGCCATGTTTAAATGTAAATAAAAAAACACAATACTGGAATGACTCTTTGATTATTATCCTATCTCCTATATTTCTGTGGAAAACTCTCTTAAAAATCCCAAAAGTTTAGAACTAAAAGGAGCCTTTGAGACTCCTTATTGGATTGGGGGATTGGCTCCATCAGGCCAATCCTCTCATTCTAGAGCTGAAAAAATTGAGATTCAAAGAAGTTCAAGTAGCTGTCCAAAGGAGTGAGTTCTCTATCAATGAAGATAGAGGAGGATGAGAAGTAACTCATTAAGGAGACTGTTCCATGCTGGATCAGGATCTGAAGAAACAGCACCACACTTTACTGCTACTTGCAGAGATTATCAGTAATATATAAGCCACAGGTGGTATAAAATACACAAAAAGCATTTCTTAAAATCTATTTAATGACAATTTATGAATCTCAGTCTTCGTTCTGACAAGAAAAAATGAAGCAATCTACACAAGGATCCCAAGAATGCAGATTTGCCCATAAAACAGCACTGCTCTGAACTTTAAAAATACACCAAGCTATACCATCTCACACTTATCAGATTGGCTAATGTGAGTGAAAAGTAAAATTATAAATGTTGGGAAAGATGTGGAGAAAATTGGGACACTGTTGCACTGCTGGTGGAGTTATGAATAGATCCAACCATTGTGAAGAATGATATGGAACTATGTCCAAAAGGCAAATAGTGCATATCCTTTGATGCACTACTAGATCTGTATCTCAAAGAGATCATATGAAAGGGAAAAGGGACCACATGTACAAAAATACTTATAGCATCCTCTTTGTAATGATAAAGAATTAGAAATTGAGGGAATCCCCATCAATTGGAGAATGGTTGAACAAATTGTAGTATATGAATGTAATGGAACATGCCTATGCCATAAGAAATGATGAGCAAGTGGATTTCAGAAAAATTTGTTAAGACTTTTATGAATTGATACTGAATGAAGTGAACAGAACCAGGAGACTCATATACACAGTACCAGCAACACTGTGCAATGATCAACTATGACTTCTCAGCAATATAATGATCTAAGACAATTTCAAAAGACCCATGATGGAAAATGCTATCCACACCCAGAGAAAGAACTATGAAGACTGAATGCAGATCAAAGAATATTATTTTCACTTTTTGTTTTTTATGGTTTTCTTTTTTTGTTCTATTTTTTTCCTTCACAACATAATTAATGTAGAAATATTTTCATGAACACACACGTATAACTTAAATCAGACAGCTTGCCATCTTGGGAAGGGCAGGAGAAAGGAAGGGAGGGAGAAAAATTTTGAAGTCAAAAGCTTATAAAAATTAATGTTGAAAACTATCCTTACATGTCATTGGAAAAATATTATTTCCAAAAAAAAAAGAAAAGAAAAACATATACACACGCAAAAATATCTGCACCAAGCCAAGATAAGCAGGCTCACAGGACATAAGAATGCACCAATAATGAGGAAACTAGGTGAGGACCACCAACACAAGGATTAGGAGAATTCCTTTGGTATTCTGGGCTATATTTATAGATTTCTCATTCTAGTTATCTACATAACCTATCATCCTTTTTTCACTGCTACTCCTAGTCCCCATAAAGTGTCCTCTCTAACCAGACTGTACCAGGGTCAGACCAGATTATTTCTAAGGTTCCTTCTATCTCAAAGATTCTAAAATCACTAAGTGGCAGAGCCAAAATTAGAATTCTTCTGTCAATCTAGAACAGTGGTTTACCAAATTTTTGGTCTCAAGGACCTTTATACACTCTTAAAAATTACTGAAGATCCCTCAAAATACTTTGCCTTATTTGGATCATATCTATAGATATTTACTGTGTTAGAAATTTTTAAATCTTAAGATGATGAAAATATTTTTGACCTCACAAAACTCCTAAAAGGATCTTGGATCACACCCTGTCTAACTATATGGCTCAAAAAGGAATGTTTTGGTGCCCTGGGTAATGATAATTCTTATTGCCCAGAGACCTCTCCTGATCCTTTCATCTTCAACCCAGGAACTAAAATATGTATCTCTAAAATATGCAAATCTTTCTAAATCTAAGTGACTTTCTACCCTAACTCACATGATTTTACTCCCTAATCTCAGTAGCTCATTAGAAATTATCACTGCTGCTAGACCTTCTTGGAGAGAACATTACTCCTAAGACTGATGCAAAGCCCAACCTGAGTGGACCTAGTCTTTAAAGTTTTTTGTTTGTTTGTTTGTTTGTTCTTTTTTTCTCTTCTGGATGTAGTTGGAAATCCTAGTGTCGAGATAAAAGTAACAATAAATCAGTATGCTCTTCCCCTTCCTCTCCCCCTCCCTCCTCCCAGTCTAATTCTTCCCAGCTCCTTTTCTTAAGGTGTTTTCAGATGTCACAAAGGATAAGAGAAAAAGAACTTGGCAAGCAGAGGGACAGAGCTAATCTTTAACTATTTTACTTTGAGACATCATCTGTATCAAAATTGATCCAATCGCAAACATTTATTTTGCAAATGTCTAGTAGAAAGTGTGACTGTATTACTTTTTTTTTTTAAGGGAGTGGGGGTGGGGGCAATCTTCAAAATGTTTTGGAAAGTGTATCACTCTAAAATTTCCCTACCCACCACTGCTTAAGATCATGTAAATGACAACAGCACTTAGAACAAAGTGCAAACACCCAGGGGAAACCAGAGCCCCAAGGAATCAAGGCACCTTTTCAATACCTAAGCTCCGACCCACCAGGGATAACATGTAGATGAAAGTGAATAGAATCACACTTAAGTAAAGGAGTATAAAAGTTACAATGGTTTGAACAAGCATTCAAATCTCTTTCCTTAGATATCAAGCTCATGACTAGAACACTAAGGATAGAAACAAATATTTATTTAGCACCTTTTGTGTGCAAAAGGGAGGTGGGGAGAATTAAAGGCTCTTCCCAAGACCACACATCAAGTATCCAAAGCAGAATTCAAGCCCAGGTTTCCTGATTGCAAATCCAGAATTCTTTTTACTATGCCCTACTGCCTCTCAGCAGTAGGAAAAACCAATCAATCAAACAACAAGCATTTATTAACACTGTGTGCCAGGATCTGTGCTAGGCACTGAATACAAGGGCAGAAATGAAACAATTTTTGTTTTCAAGGGAGAACAACATGCACCAATATCTAGAATTTCAGTTTCCTCTTCAGCCTGTACTCCTGACTCTCCTCCCAGACTTTGTCTGCAATACCCCATTTCTAGGTCTCTTAAACCCCCCCCACCCCACTTTCTAGTTTCTATTTAAGAGTCATCTCACCCTATAGGCCAGTAGTCCTCAAACTTTTTAACTAGGGGGTCAGTTCACTGTCCCTCAGACTGTGGGAGGGCCCGACTACAGTAAAAACAAAACCTCACGCTCTGTCTCCCTCCTCAGCCCGTTTGCCATAATCCAGCGGGGGCAAAAACCCCTGCTATAGAATGTGAGCTCAGGAGCACTGAGCAGCCTCAGAATAAGGACTTTTTTCTACCTACTTATATTTATAGTTATTTATAATATTATCCCAGTGCTTAGTTACAGTGCCTAGCACAATGCTGTTACTGCTGTTCAGTTGCTTAAATTATATCCAACTATTCATGACTTTTTGGGGGTAAAGATACTAGAGTGGTTTACCATTTCCTTCTTTGGTTCATTTTATAGGTGAGGAAACTGAGGAAAACAGGGTTAAGGGACTTGTCCAGACCACTCAGCTAGTACCAGTAAGAGTTTAACAAATGTGTGTTGATTTGACTTGACTTGATACAAATATATATAAAAACTACACAAAATAAATATAAGATAAATGGAGAGGATTGATAAGAAGAGGGCACTGTGACTAGAAATTATCTCCAATAAGCATAATACAGAAAAACAAGCATATTTGGGCATTGTGTGTGTGTGTGTATTTATTGCAAAATCTTTTTTTTTTTCCAGTGAGGGGAGGAGTAGAAAGGATAGGGATAGAATAATGAAAAAAAAAGGGGAGGCTGTCAATGAAATGCCTTTTTTATGTGCACAAGAGAAATAAGGCTGGCAACAAAAGACAAGTGGGATTTGCTTTAAAAGTTATATTTTAATTTATCACATAATTCAAAGAAAGGAAACCTGTGCCTACTCGAGATTCACAATTTTGTGGACCATTCTCTTCTGTTACACTATGAAAGTATCATTTTATTTAATGCTTAAGTTTAGAATAAAAATAGACCAAAAATAAACATAGTACAGGTCTAGACACACTGATAACAATACCAAATTATTCCTGATCTGAGGAAATAATTCAGTTTTCAAGCTGCACAACCTCAAAGATGGCCTATCCAAAAAAAAAAAAAAAAAAAGGTAACCAAGGGACTAAAGAAAGTCAAATGGCTCTTCTGAGATACAGGGTTTACAAGAGACTAGGAGGAAAGGGGAAAGATTCTGAAGATAATCAGGAAAAGTCTTCCCAGCTCAGAGGCTGCGTCTCATGATGGTAAAAGGGAAAATAGGGCATGAATGTCAGAAGGAAGAGAAGCTGGAGCATGAACTGCTGAGTGACTTTGGAGTGTAAAATTTGAGCAAGATGAAATTACTATTTTTAAAAAATTAATTCAGTTTGGTGATCCTTACATTCCCAAGAGCTGACTGTAGGCAAAGCAGTGAAGCCCAGAGTATACGGGTGAGAATCCTCTGGCAAGAAGTGTGCCCCACACCCAAGCCAATCCAGCTCCTTAGATTAGTGGGACTTCAGAAAGCAACCAGCACAAAATTAGGGATGAGTCACTACCTATCCCCAAGACAAGGCTGTTCTCTTTTATCTCTGTACCTTTTCTATTTTGCAGCTATCTACTCTGGGCACCATCCCTCAAACACACAAAACAAATCAAAAAGAAAGGGGAAAAAAGAATTCAGAAGGTGAGAGGCCACAAGACACCCCTCAGAGGGGAGCAAGAGACCCAATCACTGGATGTTTCTGCTGGAAGGGCTCCCTCCATGATTTCCTAGGTCCCTGGCTCCCCAGAGAGAAAAGAAAGCATCACTATACCCCCAAGCCACGGGGGCAATCTATCATTAAAGCCCCTAGTTAAGAAAATGCCGCAGCTAGTTTATTTACCTTCTAGGGCCTAACAGTTTTCCTCTGGCATCCACACATTCCCCATCCTCACTGTGAACTCCCTGGGCCTCCCTCCTGGCTCAGAGCCACAAACCTCAGAACTCGGCAAGGTCAAACCCCAACAAGTCCTGGGGAGCTGCTCCATAGTCTCCAACGCCCTTTGTAGTCCTGCCCAGACTTCACAATCAGCTCCAGGAGAGGGACTGGGTGAGGGGAACTAGGTAATAACAATGGTGAGTACTTCTCTAGCACCTCCTAAGTAAGGGCTATACAGAGGGAGGAGAGGGAGATAGGAAGCAGAGTGGGACCTGTAGCGTACTGGCTCTGGAATCAGAAGAGATCTCGATGGTGGGCAGCTCTGTGGGATAAAGTGCCAGCCCTGGAGTCAGGAACACTGAGCAGCCTCAGGCACTTACAGGCCATGGGACCCAGAATTCAAAAGTGTCCCATTCATCATCTTGTTTCATATGGGGGGGGGAGAATTGTGTGATTGGTGTAATGGGGGGTGGGTGAGCCTCTGAGGCAGCATTTGAACCCAGGTCCTGTGACTTTGGGATTCTTTCCCATAAAACGCTGCCTTTTTCCTGAGAACATGATCTTGCTACCAGCTGCTAGCAAATCACCAAGAGCCTTGTGGGTATAAATGACTCTCGGTAGAGCTCCAAGAATAGCAGGGATTGAATAAGACTTAATCACAGGGCCTGCCTCATCTGAGGTGATAAACATGAAAAAACAGCGAGCATGAGCCACAGAACGCCATGAAAAGCAGACCTTTCCTCATAAACACTTGTCTTTTATAGGACATTTCTATGCCCTGTCCATCAAAAGAGAGATCTCTGTTCTTCCTGCAATGGAAGGCATGCCCAGGCCCAGAATGCTGGGCCCAGAGAAGCTTCCAAGAGGGCATCTAGTCCTCCTCCCTGCCGCGGGTAAGAACCACACTTCAACTAGCTGAGAAATATCCCGGTTTGTTTGTCTTGCAGAACTGCACTAAAGAAGGTTCCTCAGCTTGACACAAACGAGCACCTGCTCCAGCATAGAGAAGCCCCCACTGGCAGGAAATGCTGCTAGTGTCAATTCTAAATGCATTATGCTACCAAAACGTCCTGCTGGAGTGAGTCACCATGGAGACCGAGGGTTAGAACATTGGCCAAATAAATCCATCAAAGAGAAATCCAATTCATTCCGAGAGTTTCAGGGTCAGTACAATCCTTCCAATCCCCAGATGTACAGATCCCCTACTAACTACAGGTGTCCATTTAAACAGCACATAATAATCATGACCATATGCCCCTCACCACATTAGTGTCCCTTTTTCCCCCAGATTAATTTAGAGCTCTTACATATTCTCTCTTGGTCTAGACTCTATAGAGGGAAACCAGACAACTAGCTGTTGCTCAATATAAATTTTCTCCCCTTTCTCCATCCCCCTTCTGTGAGCTGGAACATGCCTAGAACACACTTCTCTGTTCTCCATCAGACAAAATTGCCTCTTCTCTTAAGGACTAATTTAGCTATCATCTCCTCTGTGAAGTCCTCCCTGCTCCAATTACTCTTCTCCCCCAGCTAAAACTGATCTCTGCCTCTCCTCAGATTTTCCTAGGATATGTAGTCTGAATTTCTCTTTTGCCCTGTCAGTCTACTTTATATTATAGGGGGAACACAGGGCTGTTAAAAAAAAATTTTTTAAACACTGACTTGAAGAATCCTGCCTCTGACACTAGTTGTTTGACTTTAAATAAACTGTTTCTAGGTCCCCTTGGGACCTTATTTACCTTGATAAATATTATATGATAACTATAGAACCTTTTCTAGTTGTTGTGAGGCTTAAATGAGATAACTTTGAAAAATATTCTGCAAATATTAAAGTGCTATGTAAATGTCAGTCATAATTATTTGTTTTTAGATGCATCTGATCTCTTGGATGACTGTAAATTCCTAGAGGGCTAAGGCTACATTTTTTTTTTATTTCTGGTTCCCCCAGCACTAAACACACAGATTCTTCCCAGGGACATAACACATATCTGTATCAGAACCTCTCAGATGAGGAAATTCCATCTATTAATGCAGGCTGCCATCTTTTCTGCAATTTGTAGTATTGAGAGAACAGGTCACTCACTGAGCAGGACCACCAGACCTGTGTGAGAGGAGAAACTTGAACCTGTATTTTTCTTACTCCTTGACCAGCTCTCTCTCTCCATGAGGTTCATACCTCTTCTTTATCACAAAGGGGTTCAAATGATAGAGAAGTTGCAATCATTTTCTTCCCTATAGATAAACTGAAGATATACTACTATAGCATTATATCTAAAGCCAAAGATTCAGATATCCTAAATCTGCAATTTCCATATTAGTAAAAACAGGAGGAGGAGGCAACAACACTGATTTTGTAGAAGTTGTAGAATATGGGAATAGTTACTTTCTGCAGCTCTTTCTTCAAATGTAAAAATGAGTCCAGCTCTGACATCCTGAATCATTTAAAAATCATTATAGTTCATATTTGGCTTCTTTAGAGAAGTTGAGAGTGCACTCTGACCTGGTGCAAAGAAGATTAAAACAAGACACTGACAGAATCAGTGGATTTGAAGGAGAACCCTAGTTCAAACCCTATCTATGCCACTTACTTCCTGTGTGACCTTGGTAAATCATTTAATTTTTCCAGTCCTTAATTTTCTCTAAATATATATAAGAATATGATCTCAAGGAGTTATTCATCTGAGACTCCTTTGGGACTAACTTGCTTTATGGACTGGGTTACCAACAGTTCCTTCTCTTTTCTTTTGCCTCTCCTTTTTTCACACTGGTAAAATACATGGGTTAGGATGACCAAGTAGATGGTCACTCCTATATAATCTCTCTCCAAAAGTCAATGGAAAGAACAAAAATAGACAAATTCTTGCTCACTTTTCAAAAACCATTTCTTAGAGACACCATTTAACATTTCATGAAAAATAAACATATGAACATTATATTTTAAATATTAAAGAAAGATGAAGGATGCTCCTCCCTGAGCAGAACTGACTTGAGATGCTGAACTCAAACTCTCAGGACAGGACTATGTCCTCCATCTGACAGTGGAATAAAAGGGTTTTGTTCAAATCATCCATTTCCATTTGTACAACCTAAATGCTTGGGCTCTAAATCATCCCTTCTTCTCACTAAATTTAGTAAATTCATTATTCTCAAGGGCCCAAATCTAGTTTAAGGGCTCCCTGCAGAGACCCTTGTTCATCTATTCTGAACTCTCTGTTAGGCTTTTAATATGGTCTCAATATGATTCACAAAACTTATTAGTTCTCCCCTAAATTCTCATCTCTGGGACTGAAGCAGCTGATTAAGACTTTCTTGCCACTAAACGGAAAAGGAAACAGGGACAAGGAAATGATTTTTCTTAGACAACCTATTACTTCAGGTAGACGACCTGAGTGGGACCCAGCTTTGGAGAAGAAACCATCTGTAAGCTCCTTCCTCAGTGATGTTAAGCAATAAGTAGCTTAAGAACATGTGGAGACTTCTCTGTGTTTGTCCTAAACCCACACTCCTTCTAATGGCACCTAGCACATTGGTCTTAGCAGACAGTTAGATGGCACAATGCATAGAGCGCTGGGCTTGGAACCAGGAAAATTAATTTTCCTGAGTTCAAATCTGGTCTCAGGCACTTACTTACTTAAGTGAGTCGAGGCTAGTCACTTAATCATGTTTGCCTCAGTTTCCCCATCTGAAAATGAGCTGGAAAAGAAAATAGCAAACCACTCCAGTATCTTTGTCAAGAAAACCCCTAATAGGGTCTGGGCACAAAATGGGTGAAAATCTGATCCTGATGATCCTGGGGATTTCTTTGGTCCTCTGTCTCATCACCAATAAAATGAGCAGGCTAGATTCAATGTGCTCTAAGTTCCCTTGCAGCCAAATCTATGATCAAATGATCTCTGTCATTTCTAACTGACTTTTCATGTCCATTGATCACTAAGAAGTGGCTTTTTAGTTTCTTCCTCCAAGTACTCTTTAAGTGAATCTCCTCATAATCATTTTCACTGTCTAATTGACATTTTTCATATTACTCATCTTAAAGCAGATCCTAATTCTGGGAAGTCTGTATTGTACGCCAGGATTTCACTAATGGCAATCTTACACACTAACCAGTGAGTCAGTATCCTACAGGCATTCCAGCTGGTTGCCAGCTGACTCCTACTTCTCCCCAAGCTTCATTAATACCCCTTCTTTCCCAAATCCTCCCCAAAGCTTTCTAGAATTCTCAATCCAGCAAGTATTCTTCCCCTGGCTACCCTCAGAAGCATTGACAGAAGTATACAGTCTAATATCCCATACTGAACTCCAGATAGCAAGAAATGGTCAGCAAAACTTCTCACAACTAATAGAAATGCTTCTTTCGCCATATCCATTAAAAAAAAAAAAAACTGGGGCAGAAAAATAGCCCCAATTTCCATATTACCAATGACTACTTAATGGTTAGCAACCCACCCACAAAAAATCAGTGACTTACTACAAATAAGGCAGTGACTGAACTGTTTCCTAAATGATGGCAAAAATAGATTTCCTGAGGACTACTCCTCTGTAATTCTGTCCATGGCCTAGCATAACTCAGAGGCCGGGTCAAAATTTAACTCAAAAGTAGAGTACCAGCAACTTGTCCAGGACAGAGAAGATGTCACTTCAGTTGGGCCAGATGCCTTGATATCCTCCAAAGGATGGAATAGATACCCAAAGGAGTGAACACTGATGAACTATGGCTTCTTTAACACCCTTCTCAGCATGGGGTAGAGGGAAGGAGAAGCTGGTTAAACACAGCTTCATAAACAAGGTTCAAAGAGAGGGAAAAAAACTCACAAAACCCAAACAACTGCTGTTCTCAGAGTAATATCCCCAGTTTAAATTATTCCTCAGTGCTGCAAGGACACCACTTAGTTATCAGAAGGGCTCCTTGTGTTCTTGAGAACACATGTCCCCAAATAACAGGCAGGAATAAAATGAACAGACCGTTCCTCAGCCAGCTTTGCTAGGCAACAATGGCTGCAGACAGCATGAGAGAGGTGAAAGAAGTGCAGAAAGGGGGTCTTATCTCTAAGCAATGTGCTCCTACTCTGGTCACCCCTTTCACTAGGTACTCAAAGCTGCTCCCTTTCCCCAGGATTTTAAGCATCTTGTTGATTCCCTTTCACAGAATCTCAGAGTTGGAAAAAACCTTAATCTTAATCCCTTAATAGCTCAATCCCACCTTCTGCAAAAGTCCTTTCTCAATGCCTCTCTCCCCTCTCCCTCCCACTCCCACTGACTTCACTGGGAGACTGCCTCCCATTATTCAGTAGATAGCTTATATGCTAAGAGTTGTTTGTATGTTGTCTCTCCTATTGGAATGTAAAATCCTTGAGGGCTGGCAACTGTTCTTTTACTTTCTTTGTATTCTCAGCACTTTGTATAGTACCAGGCTTCTAGTAAATGCTTAACAAATGCTTATTGAATGAATGACAGACTTAATATTCCTATAGAGCACTCACTGTGTACATAGACAACCCCTCTACCTGAAGACTTTCAGTGCAAGAGAACCCTGTAATCAGGAAAGCCCTGTTAGGAAGGTTTTGCCTTACAAAGTCTAAATCTACCTCTCTGATTTCAGCACAATATTCCTGGTTCTACCTGTTAAAATCAAGCAGAAAAAGACTAATCTTTCCTCAAATCCTTGAAGATAGTTCATCATGTCCTCCCTAAGCCTTCTCTTCTTCAGCCTAAAACATCCCCAGTTCTTTCTTAGGATCTCTGCTCAGTAAGGAAGAGAGAATAAGGATGATGACTTTGTCCAACTCTGCCTCACTTAATCCAATTCATCAGTGAGTGAAAACATTATTCCAGATGTGTTCTGATCCAGCCAGTATGGAGAGATTATCCTCTCCCTCCTCCTCCTCTCCTCCTCTTCCTCTACATTTGCCTCTCTTAATGCAGCCTATGCCCACATTTGCTTTTCTAGCAGCTCCAAAATATTGTTGACTCATACTGGGATTGTGGCCCACTAAAATACCTACCTATAGCTTTCACGTGAACTGCTGTCTAACCACAACTCTCTCATCCTATGTGCAAGTGATATTTTTGATCCCATGTGGGGTTTGTTTTTTTAAAATATATTTCATCTCATTTGATTTTATTCTTGCCAAGATATTTTTGGATTCTATCATTCATCTCCTTCTTTAGTGATTCCTTTCTCTCCACCTACAAACATTCTGAGATTTATTTAATGCCTTTCCCTCCCATCCTACCCCCAAAATCATTCCCCCTGACTCTATCTTCCCTTCAACTTATTATCTTATTTTCTTTCTTATTCATTGATAAATCTACCAAGAAATAGTCTGTGTAGCATTTGTGGCCAGCACTACCTCACCTCTCACCCCCCTCAACTTCTTTCCATCAAGCTTCTCTCCCTAAGAAATAAAACTGCTCTTCTCAAAGTCACCTGGCACCTTCTTAACTGCTAAATTAATTTTCCTTGTCTACATGCCCCATGGACCTTCTGCAACTTTTATGACTGTTGATGATACTATGCCTTTTAGAAATTCTTTCTTCCTTTGGCTTCCATAACACCACTTTCTCCAGGTTCTCTTTCTACCTCTTTGACCACTTTTCTCAATATCTTCTGCTGGTTCATCCCTCTGAATTCTCTCCCTTGAAAATCTTTACCACTTCTATACAGATGACAGCCTTACATCCTGTCTCTGAGACAACAGGATAAAGTAATCAGAGCACTGAGGGTAAAGACCAAAATTCAAATCCTGACACGGGTACTTTACTACCATTGTGACTCGAGGCAAAACCTCACTTCTCTGGGCTTTAGTGTCCTCATCTCTAAAATGACCTCTAAGGCTCCTTCCATAATTTATGATCTTTAGACTCTCAAACTTATATAAACATTTCCTCCCCTGCCCCAAACTCTCTCCTGAGCTCCAGTTTTACAGATTCAATTGCCTTCTTCATGTCCTTTTAACATGTCATCTCAATAGGTTCAACATGGAAATATCTTCCTCCCCACTAAACATGTCCCTCCTCCTAAATTCTCTATTTCTGATGGTGGTGCCATAATTCTGTCCTTTACCAAGCTGGAAAGTTCAGTCATCTGTGATTCTTACTCTCCCTCATCTCCCACATCTAATTACATCTCACTTCCTATCAGTTTTATTACCATGCTATCTCATATCCACTCCCTCATCTCTATCCACACTGCCAGCATCCTAGTTCCTAAGGGCCACCATCACCTTTATCTTGATAACCGCCTCTTGTCTCCAATCTCCTTTTCAATAAATACTTTATAAAATGGTCAAAATAACTTTCTGAATACATAGGTCTTACTCATTTGACCCCATACTCAAAAAACTTCAGTACTTCCCTATTGCTCTCAAGATATTGTTGTTTAGTCATTTTTTTCAATTGTGTTCAGTTCTTTGTAACCCCATTTGGG
Organism: Sminthopsis crassicaudata; assembly: GCF_048593235.1. NCBI lineage: Eukaryota > Metazoa > Chordata > Mammalia > Dasyuromorphia > Dasyuridae > Sminthopsis > Sminthopsis crassicaudata. The sequence continues at coordinate 399,291,974 of NC_133619.1, read as the reverse complement.
GTCTTCTTGACAAAGATACTAAAGTGATTGGCCATTTCCTTCTCCAGTTCATTTGACAGATGAGGAACTGAGGCAAACAAGAGTAATGACTTGCCCAGGATCATATAGCTAATAAGGATTTGAGGTCAGATTTGAACTCAGACTGGTGACTATTACTGACTCTAGGCCTGATGCTCCACACACTGTACCAACTACCTACCTACCTACTCATTATCTTAGCATTTAAGGGCATCCACAATCTGACTCCAAATTACTTTTTCCAAACTTATATACTAGTCCCTTTCATATGCTCTTCATTCCCAAGAAAACTTTCCCAGTTTTTATTCTGCACTTTTCCATAGTCAAAGCACTTATACAAGCCATTTTCCCTTGCACAGGATATAAATCATCTTTTATTGCTCATGGTTGAAATTCTTTTCCTCTGGGGACCAACTCAGGCACCCCTTCTTCCATAAATCCTTCTCTGATTTTCTCAAGTAAAAAAATGGTTCCCAAATCTCCCCCCTTCCAAATTTTTTACTAGGATCTTCTCTTTTCTGCTAGAAGCATTATAAGTAGTGCAACGGAAAAAGCTGTGGATAGTTATGAAGTCCTGAGTTTAAATCTGTCTTCCAAAATTTATTAGCAAGTGACCCCAGGCAAATGACATAGCCTCTGTCTTCCTCAGTTTCCTCAATTATAAAATGAGCATAATAATAGCATTTGTCTTCCAGGACCAATCAAAATAAATTTTTTAAAGGGCTTAGCACAACATCTGGCATATAGTAGGCACTTAATAATTTTTTTTCCAATCTTCCTTCTTTCCTTCCCTTTTCACATTCTATCTAGTATTGTTTATTTGTGTGCAAGTCACATCATTCTATTAGACTGTAAAATCCTTGAGTGCAGGGACTATGTCATTTTTCATCTAGTGCATAGTGTACTACCTTGCACACTCAAGGAATTTTATAAATATTTGCTAAATTGAATCATTGGTCTCCTGCACCATCCAACACAGTGGAAAGCAAGAACATGAATGGATAGAAAATATTTTTACTCTGCATATGAAGGAACATTAGCCTGAAAACCACATACAAATGAGTTTATCTCTAGGCACACAGGAGATTTTAAACATTAAATAGTCTCTTCTTTCTGGTCAGGTGCCTTTTCTTCAAATGACTGTTAGGGATCCCTGGACTTTACATGTTAACTCAGTTTTTACCTTCAGGCCCAGACTGATAGATGCACAGATACACAGTTATATACTCTTTGAAAATGCCTTCCACAGTAGATGCTTCCACTTTCTCTCTTCTCACTCTCTTCTTGCAATATGACCTCTGACCTTATCATTCCATCAAAACTTTCCTCTCCATAGTTACTGATGATCTCCTACCTGACACATCCAATAACTTTTACTCACTCCTCATTCTCCTGGACCTCTCTGCAGCTGACACTAATCACTCTCTTTTTGGGACACCACTTTCTCCTGCCTCTTCTTCTATCTCTAGGACCACAATTTCTCTGTCTCCTCTTCTAGATCTTCTCACAGATCCTGAACTCTAATCCTAGGCCTTCCCTAGTTCTGCCCTGATGCTCCTCACCTTCCTTATTTTAGTTGGGGATCTCATCATTTCCCATGGATTTCATTACTATCTCTCTGCTGATGATTCTCAAATTGATTTCTTCTGCTTCCTCCTCTCTACTGATCTCCAAAAGGATCAACTTATTTTCAGACATCTTGGATGAGATAGCCAGTAGTTATGTCTAAAATAGAACTCATCATCTTTCCCCTTTAAACTTCCCCTGCTCCTACTCTTCCCCAATACTGTAGAGGCAACAACCTTCAAGTCCCTCAGGCTCACATCCTAGGAGTCATCCTGGATTCCTCACTCTTTCACTCCCTCCACATCTAAGTCATTACCAAGATCTTTTGCAAAATCTGTTGATCTCACCCCTACCACAGCTCTTGTATTTGTCCCACTGACACTGTGATTACTGTGATGTGTAGGGGCCCTTATCACCTCACTACTGCAACAGCTGCTGGTGGGTCTGCCTGCCTCAAGCCACTCTCTACCCAATTCATTCTCCATTCACCCATCAAAGCAATTTTCCTTTAGGGCAAGTCTGATATCTCATTCTCCCTTTCTATAAACTCCCAAAGGCTCCCAATCACCTCCAAATCAAATACAAAATACTCTGTTCAGCACTTCATAACTTTCTAGACTTCTAATACCTTACTTTACTTCCTGTAAGTACTCTTTGATCCAGTAATATCGGTTACTGTTCCAAGAACAAGAGATACTCCATCTCTCAGCTCTGGGCATTTTCTTTGACTGGCCCCCATGCCTGAAACATTTTGCCTCTTCTCAACTACTGACTTCCTTGCTTTCCTTACATATTAACTAAAATCCCACTTTTTTACAGACTGTTTTCCCCCAACTTCTCTTAATTCCAGTACTTCTGTTAATTATTTCCTATTTATCCTGGATATAGTTTATTTGTATATATTTATATTTGAGTATGAGCTCCTGGAGGACAGGGACTGGCTTTTGCTTCCTTCTGTATCCCCAAAGGTTATCATAGTACCTGGCACTGTAAGACTGTCGGCATTTATTAAATGTTTATTGATTAACTGATGATTCAGGGCAATATATGAAGGAAGTATGCACCCTACTCCACGTCTGTCTCTGTCTATTTTTGTCTGTCTGTCTGTCTCTTTTTCTTCCTCCCCCTCTCCCTCTCTCTCTCCCTGTCTCCCTTCCTCCCCGTCCCTTCTCTCTCTCTCCCCCTTGTTCCTCCCCCCTTTTACCTGAGGGATGCATTTCTGTGTCAGTTCTATACCTCTGGTTCAACTCCAAATTGCTCACCTTACCTGAACTTTCTTACTCTAATTCTTCACTAGAAAGTGTGGTATGTTGGAAAGGATCCAGAATCAAAGAGCCTGGGCTCCACTAAGAGCTAAAGGTAAACACAGAAGCTACCCAGTCCAACTTATGCATTTTACAAATGAAGAAACTGGTACCTAAAAATTATAAGTGATTTACCCCAAATCACACAGGTAGCAAGGAGTTTCCAGCATTCTAATCCCCCTCTGAGCCCAAAGCAGAAGGCTTTTCCACTTAACTACAATGGTACAAATCTGGGAAGTACTACCTGTGGGACCCAGGCCAAAGCATTTCCCTTCTTAAGATGTGTTTTATCATCTGTAAAAAAGGAGGGACTATGGGGGAGAGAGGAGGAATGGCAGCATGAACCTATGTGTTATCTAAATTTATAATCCTGGACTGCCTAATGGGAATTCTACTCTTAATGTGTTCATTGGTTTTTCCCATAGGACTCACAATTCTACAGCTTCTTCAAAAGTTCCAAATCTCTTTATAACTCACCAACAACAACTTTCCCCTAGGGATAGCTTTCATACTTTAAAACTGACATTCGAAATTTATGTTTCTAGCCTTGGTATCACCTCCTTACAATCCTGGAATTTTGAGAATCCCACATTTACATTTTATTACATACACGTTGGCAGGGTTGCTGTTCTCTATCAATCCACAGTGATTTGGGGGAAGAAATTTCCTTTACAATAAGCTAGTCCCTTTCTTGCATAGCTGTGCTAGAAAAAACATTTTTAAAGAAAACGAAAAAGAGCCAGGGCAGTAAGCTTTAAACATTCCCGGTTGAACCCTCTATTCCTCAGAATCGGTTTATATAACCTCTATCTTATTGCCCTTGTCTGCAAGCCAGATTTGGGAGATAATTACATCAGCTTGCCTTTCTGAGAATGCATAGCTGTCTTTTTAATCTAATTGGAGAACTGGAGATAAATCATCCTGAAAGGTCCCGATTTTCTGGAGTCAAAAGCCTGCAGAAGCAATGGCATGATCAATTAAAGTTCTCCAGCCAGGCTGGCAGCAGCGTTTATGTGAAGTGAAGGAGACCATGCCCCTGGACTGAATCTTTATCTCAGTGCCCCTCCACAAGCTAGACTGGAAGGAAAGACTGGCCTTGGTCACGCCCAGGAAAGTCATCAAGCACACTGGAAATAAAGGGCAGGGGGATAAGAGATGCTTTCACACTCAAGGGTCTATTTCCATCTTGAATCCCTACCCAAAGAACTGCAGGTGCCATCAGTAAGGGAGTGATGAATAAGCACAGTAGAAAACTTGACAGGACCACATCAGATGGGAAGGTGCAAGGGACCATCAAAAAGTACAAAGAATGTCTCATGGTCTTCTTAACTGAGTAGCCCCTCAAGGGAATCAAGAGAAGAAGTCAGAAGAAGCTAAATCTCAGAGATACCTACAGGAGCATGGAACAAATGTGGAATAAGGAAGTCAGAGGACTTGGTTGTCTGCTCCTAATTCACTGAGTAAGTTTGAGCTAGTCATTCCCACTAATTTGGACTTCAGATTTTTCATCTATAAAATGGGGGATTGGCATATGAAAAAAAAAATCAACCAACAAGGATAAGTACTTACTACCTGCCACACCTATCAAAAACAATAAAAGGTGACACAACTTAATATTAGTGGAATAGTAAAGAGGTTCCAAATCACTAATAATAAAGGAATTAAAAAGTAAAACTTTAATTTTATCTCAGAGTTATCAAATTGATAAAAAATGATAAACAGAAGTATTTGAGAAAAATCAATAAGTAATTTGCATACTTTGAGCCAGTTATACCCCTACTAGGCATATACCTCACACAAGCTGGAAACAGAAAGAAAACATTTTTCCCCAAATATTAAGAGCAGCCCTTCTTGGATTGAAGAATTTTGGAACAAAGTGGCTATATCTATATTTGAGGAATCATTGAATAAATGTTGGTACATGAATTTATTGTGCCATAAGAAACAACAAATATGAAGTCAAAGAAATGTGGGGAAATGTGATTTGAATTCACAGGAATTCATAGGAAAACAATATATATGATGACTGTAATAGTGTAAATTAAAAGCTATTAAAAAGCAGCTGACTCATCTTTACTCATAGTAAATTCAATGACCACTATCAATTGAAGAAAACATATGATAAAATATTTTTTGTTCTATTTAGTAAGGAGGAAGGAGAGTAGTTGAGGAGGTATCCTGTAGATTCTGAATGTGGCAAACAGTGCTAGACATATTAGGTCTTATTTGATTGCTTTTCTGTATTACAGGGCAAGGAATGAAGAAAATATTAACAAATGGCTGTGACAGAAAGGAAAATCCCATTCAAAATATCTACAAAATGAATAAAATATTAGTGAATAAGTTTACCAAAGCATATGCAATAGCAGTATAGATAAAATTATATTTAAAAAGCAAGGTTCTTAACCTGGGATACATGAATTTGTTATTCTTTTTAATCTGAAAACTGTACTTCAATATAACTGGTTTTCTTTGTTATTTCTATGAATTTAAATCTAAAAATATTATTCTGAAAATTCTGAGAAAGAACTTTACTGACAGCTAAAGGGATCCGTGTCACAGTAATATGTTAAGACTCTCTTTATTAAACAAACAAATAACAATTTTTAAGTAGCTAGATAAATATCCAGTGCTCATGACTAGACCATGCCAATATAATTAAAATGATAATGCTATCTAAGTTAGTTTATAGATTCAGTGCTATATGAGACAAGATGCCAAAAGTATACTCTACACTGGTGGACAAATAATAACAAAATTCATCTTGAAGAACAGAAGACCTAGAATGTCAAAGCCAATAATTTTTGAAAGATAGAAATTAAGGGGGAACAGTATTTCCATATCTCAAATTATATCAAAATCATTACATAGTGCTTTAAAAATTAAAAAGAGAAGGGTAGACAAGAAGAATAAAAACTCAATAATCTAGTATTTGATCAATCCAAAGACATAAACGAGCTAAGAAAATATTCCCTATTTAACAAGAAATAAAGAAAGCAGTCTAACGGAAATCAGATTTAATTTAACAGCTTATACTCTTGAAATGTCAGAAATTAGGTTAAAAACCCATAGCACACAAAATAGCAAAATAAGCTCTAAATGGATATGACTTGGATTAAAAAAAAGTCACATTATAAATAAATTAGAGGAGCAGACAAGAAATTACTTTTCAGATAGGAGAGTTCATGAAAAGGGATAAAGAGGATCAAGTAAATAAAATGAACAGTTTGAGTACAGCAAATTAAAAGTTTTCACATAAATAAAGTCAAAGCAGTAAAAATTAGAAGAAAAAATTAACTGAAGGAAAAAAACGCATGCAGCCTGTTTCTCAGATTCCAATATGTATATGTATATATGTACAAATATATACATGTGCATGCTTGAGTATGTATGTGTGTGTGAAATCATTCAAATGTATAAGAAAAATAGCTGTTTCTTGATTGATAAATGGTCAAAGAATATAAACAGGCTGTTTTCAAAGAAAGAAATATAAGCTACAAACATTCATTAAAATACTACTGATTTCTTCCAATGGTCATCCTGAAGTAGAGTTTCAAAGAAACAACATGAACCTGTGATGAAATCTGGGTGAGGGGAAAAGAAGAGAGAGCTGCTAACAGAAGCTGACTGCATCATGGATAATAATATTGGTAAGAAACATACACCTATTCTAAAACCACTTTCTTCTTTATAAACAGGGAACTGAGAGAAGAGAGAGAAGAAAATATAAGATAATAGAAAAAAGTGGAATGTGCAAATAATTATCATAAATGTGAATGGGATATTCACCATAAAAGGGAAGAAAATAGTAGAATGAAAATGATAAGTATATTGTTTACAGGAAACATACTTGAATCATAAAGATTTCCAAAGCATTGAAATAAGGGGCATTAACAAAATGATGATGCTTTAACTGAACTCAAAAAAGGAGTAGCAATTATAATCTCAAAAAATTTAACAATAAAATAAACTAATCAAAAATAAAGAATTAATGCCAATACTTAACATAAAAGTAGTAAATGACAAACTTTTTAAAAACTGAAAAGAAAAAACTAAATGGGTCACAGAGAGAAATAGTTGAAAAACAAACCACAACTCTATAATGTTGAAGACCTCACTCTACCATTTTCAGGGGTAAATAAATCTAACCCAAAAAATAAAGTAGCAAGAATTTAAGGACTTAAATAGAATTTTAGAAAAGGTGGCTATGGAAGATCTCTTGTGGTTACTAAATTGAAATAGAAAGGAATATATACATATTTCTCAGCACTGCATGGCACCTTTGCAAAAACACAATGCATAAAAGCAAAGATATTAGAGATATAATTTAGTGACCACAGTGCAATAAAAATTATATTTAATAAAGGGACATTGAAAAAAAGGGTTAAAAACCAACCAGGAGAAACAAGTAAATTGTCAAAGGATATGAACAATTATTTCTCAAATGAAGAATTACAAATTAATAACAAGCAAATGAAAGACCCAAATTATTAGTAATAAAAGAAATGCAAATCAAATAATCTCTAAAGTTTACCTCACACCAGGCAAATTGGCAAAGGCAGCAAAAGACAGTAATAGTAAATACTGAAGGAGTTATAGGAAGATAGGCACACAGTGTTGGTAGAATTCTGAATTGGTACAACAAATAAAGTTACTAAAATATATGTACTCTTTGACCCAAAAATTTCCTGACTTGGTTTATAATCTAAGGAGATCATGAGTAAGAGGAAAGTTCCCGTAAACAACAGAATATTTTTAACAATTTTTATGGCAGCAAACAATTTTAAAACAAAGTAGATATCCATTGATTATGGAGTGGTTAAACAAAAGAATACACATGAATATGAGATAATATCAATGCATAATAAGGAACACTGGATATGGTGGTCACATTAAAAAAAATGGAAAGATGTTATCTGGTTCAGAGTGAAGTAGAAGAAACAATATAAAAATAAAAATAAAAATAAAAAGGGAAACCATGAAAACGGAAATTACCAAAAAAAGTAAATGTTGAACATTCAAAACACAAACATGATCTCCAGGAAGAAAAAATGAAAAGATACCTCCTTCCCAATCCTTTGCAGAGGCAAGAAGGTCCTAAGTATGTGGTTGTATGTAATATATATAGTCTCTATACCATAGAAAGAGTCAAAACAAAGAAAACTAGACCAATATTTCTAATAAATATTGTTAAGAAACAAAGTATTAGCAAATGATGTACAATAATATAGTGGCCAGGTTGGATTTATACCAGGAATCCAGAGTTGGTTCAATATTAGTAAAACTATAAAAATAATTGATGACATGAATGACAAGAACAACAAAAATTAGATGCAGAAAAGGCTTTTGAAAAATACGTTGGGCAGCTAGGTGTTGCAGTGCAGTCCTGAAGTCAGGAAGACCTGAGTTCAAATGTGAACTCAGACACTTAACACTTCCTAGCTGAGTGTGACCCTGGGCAAGTCACTTAACCCCTATTGCCTCAGGGGAAAAAAAAGAAAGAAAGAAAAGAAAAGAAAAAAAGAAAAAATACAATACCCATTTTGGTTACACACACACACAAACATAAGAATAAACATATCATTTCTTTATTTCTTTTTTTTAATTATAGCTTTTTATTTTTTAAATACACACATGGATAAATTTTTACATTCACCCCTATAATTCTGATTTTTTTCCCTTTTCTTCCCCTCCCACCCCAGTCAGCAAATGATCCAATATATGTTAAACATGTACAATTCCTCTATACATATTTCCACAAATATCTTGCTGCACACACAAAGAAAAGAAAGAGAGAGAGAGAGAGAGAGAGAGAGAGAGAGAGAGAGAGAGAGAGAGAGAGAAGAAAACAAAATGCAAATAAACCACAACAAAAATACTAGAAATGCTATGTTGTGGTCTACACTCAGTTCCCACAATCCTCTCTCTGGGTGTAGATGGCTCTCTTCATAATAAGATCATTGGAACTAGCATCAGCCATCTCATTGTTGAAGAGAGCCACGTTTGTCAGAATTGATCATCGTATAGTCTTGTTGTCATGTACAATGATTTCCTAATTCTACTCACTTCACTCAGCATCAGTTCCTGTAAATCTCTCCAGGCCTCTCTGAAATCATCCTGCTAGTGTTTCTTATAGAACAATAGTATTCCATAACTATAATTTATTCAGCCATTCTCCAATTGATGGGCATCCATTCAGTTTCCAGTTTCTTGCCACTACATAAAGGGCTGCCATAAACATTTTTGCACATGCAGGTCCTTTCCCTTCTTTAAGATCTCTTTGGGATATAAGCCCAGTAGTAACACTGCAGGGTCAAAGAGTATGCACAGTTTGATAACTTTTTGAGCATAGTTCCAGATTGCTCTCCAGAATGGTTGGATTCATTCACAACTCCATCAATCAGTGTTCCAGTTTTCCCACATCTCCTCCAACATTTGTCATTAACTTTTCCTGTCATTTTAGCAAATCTGAGAGGTGTGGTGTTACTTCAGAGTTATCTTAATTTGCATTTCTCAGATCTAAATCATTAGATTTAGAGCAAATTTTCATATGACTAGAAATGTTTTTAATTTCTTCATATGAAAATTGCCTGTTCATATCTTTTGACCACATCAATTGGAGAATGGCTTGAATTCTTATAAATTGAAGTTAATTCTCTATATATTTTGCAAATAAGGTCTTTATCAGAACCTATATCATTTCTTAATTAGTATATATCTAAAACCAAGAGTTAACATTATTTAATAGGTATAGAGACCTTAACAATAAGATTTTTGCCAACAGCAGACCTAGGAAGTCCACTGTAACTGTTATTTGTTAGAGCACTCAAAATGCTAAGTATAGCAATAAGACAAGAAAAAATCAACTGAGGGAAATAAGCCGTTTCAACTTGATAAATGATCAAAGCATATAGTTTTTCTAAGGAAGAAATATAAGTTATTACAAACAAATGTAAATATTTCAAACCACTAATAACTTATGAAATGCAGATTAAGCAACTCAGATGAGTAAAATTGACCAAAAAATGAATATGGTGGAACAGTGAAATTAGTCCCACAATCCTAAAAAGCAATTTGGAACTATGCCCAAAAAGTTACTAAATCACATACACCCTTTGATTACTAGGCCTCTATCCCTAAAAGATGAAAGAAAAAGAAAAAAAGGTTCTATATGTACAAAAATATTTATAAAGCTCTTTTTGTAGTAGCAAAGTACTGGAAACCATCAATTGGGAAATAGCTAAACAAATTACAGTATAACAATGTAATGAAATATTATATCATATAAGGTATGACACAAAGTGTTTTAGAGAAACCTAAGGAGATCTATATGAACTTATGCAAAGTGAAGTGAGCAGAACCAATATGACCTCTATTCAATAACAATGTAAGGAAAAACAACTTTGAATCACCTAAGAACTCTAAACAATGTAACCATCCAGAGAACTAGGAGATGAAAAAGATATGATGATTCAATATAGAAAATGAGATTATTCAATATAGAAAATTATACATATTTGGGCATAACTAATGAAAGAATTTATTTTGCTTGAACGTATTTGTTACAAAAATTCTTGAGTTTCAAAATGAGAGAAAAAGGGGAAGATGGAAATACAAGGATACTGGAGAAAGGGTTTCAAAAAATGAGGGGGAAAAAAGCAAGAAATAATCAGAGACAATCAGGACAGCTATGAAAATTACGTGATTAATTAATTATAACAAAAAAATCAAGCTCTGTTTCATAGCACTTCACTATTCCACAGGAGATCCAATTCTTCTGTATGTGGAAATTTCTTTAGTTTTATTTGATGTTTGTTAAGTTCAAAATTAAAAAATAAATAAATAAAAGTAAACAAAAGCATCATAAAAAAATTTAAAGGCTCATATTTTAAAAAATGAGATCAGAAGGACCTCAAAGGTTATCCAGACCCGCTCCCTAAATTTACAAATGAAGAAACTGAGACCAAAGAGAAGTGACTTGCGCAAAATCACATAGATTGTTAAGGACTAGAACACCGACCTACATCCTTTTGATTCCAAACTCTGTTTACTATACCAAAATGCTTCTAAATGATCTCTGAGGTCCTTTTTGACACTAACATTTCAGGATTCCTTATGTGCCCTGAACACCCCAGGGTCCAAAACTGGTATGAAATGACATGTGCAAATAAAGAGAGCTGGGTTTGGGAGTCAGAAAACATAAGTTCAAAAACAAGCCCAGTTACTTATTACTTGGGTGACCTGGAGCCAATTATATATTTATCTTTTCTGGGCTTCAGTTTTCTCCTCTATAAAATGAAAGGACTGGACTACCTGACTGCTAAAGTGACTTCTAGCACAAGCACTCCCAAGCTCAGTATTTAGAATCTTCTCTCTCTTCCTCTCTCCCTCCCCTCCCTCTCTCTGTCTTTCCCTCTCTCCCTTCCTCCCTCCCCTCCTCTGTCTCTGTTGCTTCTGTCTCCCTTCTTTCTTTCTTTCTTCCTCTTTCCCTCCTTTTATCTGTTTTACCTTTATCTGTTTCTATCTCTCCACCTGTCTCTGACTATATCTTTCTACACACACACACACACACACACACACACACACACACTCTCTCTCTCTCTCTCTCTCTCTCTCTCTCTCTCTCTCTCTCTCTCTCTCTCTCTCTCTCTCTCTCTCTCTCTCTCCTCCTCTCTCTCTCTCTCTCTCTCTCTCTCTCTCTCTCTCTCTCTCTCTCTCTCTCTCTCTCTCTCTCTCTCTCTCTCTCTCTCTCTGGCTATAAAGACTGGGGTTTTCCAGATCTAAAATCTTGCTTTCTCTCTATCCTCTGTTTATGATGGAAACAAAGATGGTATTTACTGTTACTATGGCTTCAAGGCGGGGACAAGTTCTCTCCTGGATGAGGTGACTTATTCCTCACTTTACCTCTGGGAAAAAGAGGAACACCTGAACCAAACAAGCAAGATAAAAGTCTACCTGAATTACACACTTATCAAGCCAAGAAAGTTGCTATTTCCCAGCAACTGGTCAGTGGTGACACAGCCAATTCCTGTCATTATCACTAGTATGGATTACTAGAACACTGATTATTTTAATTTTCCTTTTTAACTATTGTATGTCAACAGCAAGGACGTTCATTCCAGTCATTAGAAGCAGTGATATTCATGGATATTCATATACAATGGATAGTATATGGAGCCCGGAATCAGGAAGACAAATTCAAATCTAGCCTGACACTTATTACTTGTAAGCTTGAACAAGTCATATGCTTTTTACCTCAATTTCCTCATCTGTAAAATGAGGATAATAACAATTCCTACCTCCCCAGTTTGTTTTGAGGAAAAAGAGATAATACTTGTAAAGAATTTTACAAATCTCAAAGCACTATATAAAGACTGGGTAGCAGAAATGGGGAAACTGAGGTTATAAGTAAATATGGCATTAGATGTGGCATTTAGCAAATGAACTTAAACAATTCATGTAGTTACCTCCTATCTTTCCAGAGAGCCTACCATATTTTTAGTATTCTGCCTTGTAGGACTGTGAGAATCAGATGAGATAATAATTGTAAAGCGCTTAGCACAGTGCTTGGCACACAGCAAGTACTACATAAATGCTAGCTATTAATATTCTCAGCCAGTCCAAGGCTGAACAGCAGTATACGCCATTTCTTCGTTGAAGGCCCAAGGTCTACAGGTCGATATGCCAATGAATTAGGTCAAAATTAACTGCAGCTCATTTCAGACCAAGGGAAATTGATTTCTGCATCTACGTGGACAGAATGAATATACATTCTGCCAATGTATATCTGTCCTAATGCTTGTCAACCAAGAACAGTCTTCTTTCTTTACCTCATTTCTTTCCACACATACTCTAATATCAAGTGTTTCATAAATGGTTTTTAAAAACCTTTTGCTTTTCACTAAGCACAGATCTTGATTTCCCTTTCAAAATAAATAGAAAGAACCAATTTTTTTTGAAACCAAGTTCTTTATACTAGCCTTTTATTGATTTTTATGAATTCAATTTTCCATTGTGTCTGTGCATTATTTTAAATAATCCCAACTTTAAAATCCAAACCAGCCTTCTCCACCACATTCACCATACCTCCCGTATCAGCTGGCAGGTTTTCAAGGAAAGCAAATTTATTTTAATATTAACATAAGCAACACATAATTAGGAAAGTAAATCTATTCCTCTCAAGATCAAATTCTTTCCAAATATATTATATTTTTTAAAATTATCAGCTATTCAAGTTGTTTATGTCCCTGAACTCACTATGTTTTTTTACTGTAGATAATAATTAACTGGCTTTCATATGCAAAGATGACATCATTGATAACGAAAGCTATGTGGGAGTGGTTGAATACACCAAAGTATAGCTGTAAGACCCTCCCACAAAGTCCTGACATATATAAAACTAACTTTGTTTTATAGTCATCATTATCTGCAGTTCAAATCACTGTTTCCCCTTCTTGGATCCCAGATGTCAAAGGATTTTTGCAAATCCATTATTAACTTCATTTAACCAAAACAGAAAACTTCATACCACAAATTAAAATAAGCAAAAGTTAATATCATATATAATCTATATATATAAATACATGTTTGTATATGCATATATACATGCATATATTAAGATGTATGTGTAGACAAATATACATATATACACATACATACATACATACATATACATAAATGTCATTATGTCAGTCCATAGGATTGTGGGACCCAGTTGGGAATACTAATGGACTCCATGAACTTGATTATTCTGATATATTTTATTCAGCTTTGACTTACCTCAAATAGAAGAATAATATATGGAGTGTGTCCTCAATCACTCTTTATCCTTGCTCAAAATTTCTCTATTTCTATCATCATTCCAATCATCCAGATTCACCATCATGGAGTTTTTCCTATATATTTCTAAACTCTTCCTCTCCCTCAACTGCAACAGCCTGTTAGCTGAAAAATCTTCTCAATTCTTTTACCACATCTCTAGCATCTATCCCATTCTCTCCATTCATACAGCCTCTAGTTCAAGTCCTCATCACTTCTGCTGCAATTAATACAATAATATCCTAACTGGTCTCCCTGCCTCTAGTCTGCCTCTTCTCCACTCTATCATCCCACAGTTATTAAAATGATATTCCTAAACAGAGATCTAATTCTGCTGCCACCAACCCTTTAGTGATTTCCTTTTATCTTTGTGATAAAAATCCAAATCTGCAAATCTCCCCATTCTGGTTCCCACTTATTTTCTAGTTTTATTTCATGGTAGTACCCCCCATCACATACTCTCCATCCATATATGAGGCCTGATAACTATTCCTCACACAACAAATTCCATCTCCCATCTCCATAAACTGCAGCAATGGATTTGGACTCAGACAGCCTGATTCTCTCACCTATGACTTCTGTGATGTTGGGAAAAATCACTTCATTTCTTTGGGCCTTAATTCCTTCATTTATAAAAATGAAGAGGTTGGATTTGATGAATTAGATGTGACTCCAAGGCCACTTACATCCCTTCCTTCTTATCACTGCCTCCTCAAATCTCAAACTTTCTTCTAAGCATCCCAGCCTCCCTCCAGCACCTCCTTTTTCCCAAGGCCTTTCCTCATCTTCCTGGTCATTCTTCTTCTTGACATTACTTTGTATCATTTTGTATTTTCTTACATATGCACATGTTGTATCCATTCCTGGAAAGAGAATAAATTGCTCAAGGGCTATGATACAAACTGTTATGTTTAGTTCTTTGCATCCTTGACCCTTAGCACAGTAGCAATCACTTAAAAAATATTTATTTACTAGAAAATTATGAGATCAGCTTCTTGCAGAATGAAAACCTCCTATTCTTTTGAGCTTCTCTTAGTGATGTGGGGATAATTTTGAACACAGCAGATCATGAACAATGGACTCTGAACAATGGATTATTAGGCCTGGAAGAGGTCTCATAGATCATCTCAGCCCAAACCCATCATTTTGTGCCTACTGCTGAGTACCAGGGGTTCTAACTTGTGTGATACCCTGAATTTGTAACTAAGAACTCACTGATTATTTACAATCATGAAACCAAAATGAATGTCATTTTGAGGCTACATAGAGTTGACTCCATCATTTCATGACAATGGAAGCAAGGATAAGTGAAAGCTATTAAAAATATAAAACTAGTTTTGGGTTGGGTTCAAATCCCAGACCTATCACTTATTATTTATTTGCCCTAGAGCAAGTAAATAAACTTTAGTGTGCCTCAGCTCTCTCAATTGTAAAATAAGTTATAAAGATATTATGTACTTCCCAGGGCTGTTGTGAGGCTCAAAGGAGATAATAGTTGCAAAAAGTATTTATCACATTGCCTAGCATATAGATTTAATACTTAATAAATATTTGTTCCCATCCTCTTTCTTATCATCCTTTTTTCCCCTAATTACCCAATCCAATCCACCTAGAGCCCTGAGTATTAATAAACTATTAAAATGATCACAAGTTGGGTAACTACAAGAGGAAACAGGAGAAAGAGGACAATCTGCTCACTGCATGTCTGATAGAGAGCTAGACAAAATAACCTCTAAGGTCCCTTCCAACTCTAAGATTCCTTGATCCTCCTCCTTAAACCCAAAACAATTTTTACAACAAAAACCTGTGTTCTTCAAAAATCACATATAAACAGGTTACCTACAAATTCATGACACTTTTCACTCTCATAGGAAGGACCAATATACTGGCTTCTTCACTTCCTATGGGAACACAAAGATTGAGCATCCTAGCTTTAGACTCAGCCTCAGATTCTTTTCCCAGGAACTTATATCAGGCAAAAATCAAGGGAAACTAGACCAAAGGCTAAACAGCATTCCACCCCAAAAGGCCTTCCTTTGTTTGGGAGCCCTGCACTGTAACTGACACCTTATTTCTGGTCTCAAAACAAGACACTGAATCTCCTATCTCAGTTCTAAAAAGGGAGTATGAAGATAGAATGTGTTAGGAGAAAAAATAAATATGTAGGTATACTTGAGCACTTCCTCAAAACAAACTAATAACACAAAACTGAACTCAATTTGGTGATCTTGGTTAAGAACTCTTTTGTGTTTAGAAATATACATTATGCTTGTTTTTTTTAAGTGGACTTGTGATTTCATCAGTGTAGGGAACTACCAGTGAGGAAACTTCCTCTACAAATGAATATTGGCATCTATTGGGCAATTTGTAATCTTAAGACAACTGCCTGGTGCACTGAGATATTAAGTAAATAACAAAGCCTGAGCCAGAGGCAGGCAGGGAACTCAGTCTTCTTGACTCCAAAACGAACTCTCTACTCCCCCTGCAAACTGTACTGATATTCAAAATTAATAATAATAATTTACATTTCTATAAAACTTTAAGGTTTATAAACTTTTCACAACAGTTGCTTGGAGTGAGAACAAATATTATCTCCATCTTATAAGTGAAAAACTGATATTAAATTTAGAAATAGGCTCAGGAAATAACACTAAGGCAGATTAAATGACCTATATGTACAAAAATATTGATAGAAGCTTTTTTTTGTAGTAGCCAAGAATTAGACAATGAAATTATGCCCATCATTTGGGGAATGGCTGACCAAGTTATAGTCATATGTGAAGAAATACTATTGTACCAAATGAAATGATGAAAAGGGATTGTTTCAAAAAAAACTGGGAGGATTTGAAGTTATAAAAAAGAAATGAGTAGACTCAAGAGAACATCTATAATAATATTGTAAAGATAATCAACTTTGAAAAATTTAAGAATTCTGATCAACATAAAGACCAACCATAATTTCAAAGGACTTATGATGAAATATGCTATCAACCTCCAAATAGAGAGCTAATGGATTCAGAGTAAAGACTGAAACATATTTTCTTTTCTTCCTTTGTTTCTTTCCTACTTTTCAGAGATGGCTAATACAGGAATTTGTTTTGCATGACTACTCAAAGTTTAATGGGTTTTGTTATTCTTGCCTTCTCAATGGGTGGGGGAGGAAAAGTAGGATGGGAAAGAAGAAAAAAATAAAATAAAAATTGAATTAAAAAAAAGAAAAGGAATGGACTTAAAATTCTTTAAAAGAAATAGGCCTATGGTAATACAGCTAGTAAGGCTAAAATTTAGATACAAAACTAGTCTCCTGATTCAAATCAAATATTCTAAATAATTTGTTAAATGGTTGAGTATAAACCTGAGTTCTGTTTTATAGCTTCACTACTTGACTGCCCTTCAGACCATTAGAATCTATAAAAATCTGGTCAAGTATTCACATGTGAAACATCCCATTTATTATCAGAAGGGTCCTTCCCACATCTCCAATGTACCATTTCTCCAAGACTTCCCTCCCTTTTCCAGATAGTGAATCCCTATGCTTTTACTAGATTTACATTAAAAGAGATGACAATAAAATGAGAGCGAGGACAGCTCTTCAATTATTAGCCCAGCATCAATCTTCTTCCAGCTTACTACTTGGGTAGACTCCTTCCAAGAAAACTCAACAACTCACCATTTTCCAATCTTATTCTACCTTTTCCCAACTTCCATGGCTAACTTAAGAAACATGGAAGTTGGGGAAAGGCAGAACAAGTTCATAGGTAGGGATTGGAGAGTATGGGTATGTGTGTATATACACATATATATTATACATATATATGCGTGTATATACATATTATGAATATGTGTTATATATAGAAACAATATGATTACTTCATATTTATAATTGCAATATAACTATATAATATATAGTTATCTGTGAAGTTATCTTATCCATCTTCAATTAGATTATCAATTCATTGAGGGCAGTGTCAGTGTCATTTCATTTTTTTTTTAATACCCCCATCCCTACCAAAAAGCATTACATAGTAACTATTTAAAATAAGTTGAGCAGAAATGATATCAAATTGCTTTGGTATATTGTCATATTCTAATATTTGTCATACAAATATTCCTTTAAGAAATTTAAGACAAGAATTGTCATTCTTATTTTAATGATGTGGAGACTGAGGCCTACATTAAGACTAGCAGTCCTAAATCACAGGAGGTATGTAACTAGAACTCCGATTTTCTGACTCCAAACCCAGAGGCAGCTCCTCCTAGAATGACCAAAGTTCTTTCTTCTTCCCTCTAGAGCATAAAATTCCTGCAGTTGGTAGTTTCAAGGTCACACCCAGATTCTAAGATTTTTCTTGGTGAACATCAAGAGGATCCAAAGTGACCAGCAGCTTCTGCAGCAACAAAGGCTGACATAAAACAATGCTGACCATCTCTGCTTTAATTGGAGTGGCCAGGAGAAACCCTGCTGACCTCCTTGGGAGTGTCTAAAGGGCAAGTGGTGAACATTCTCTTCAGGCTCAAGAGTCCCACCTGGCCCCTCACTAGTCTACCTCCCCTATTACAGTTCTTTCTGTCCTTAATTACATAGGCCTTCAATAAATCTCTGTACAGTTGCGGCTGGTTCTGTCTACCTTTATTGGTTTCTGTCACTTATATTTATATGTCTAAAGCTGCATGTGTCTTGGTTTCTCATTAAACTCTTTAAGTTCCCACAGACAGGAAAGATATCTTCCCATTCCTCTGTATCCCCTTCTCCTCCTCCTCCCTTTGTGCCTACAAAGAGGTACTGAACTTCATGCATATTCAGAGTACTCTTGACTGGCTCTCACTACTTCAGACACAAAGGCAGAGGAAGAGAAACAGAGTTGACAATTATATAGCTGGAGAAAAGTAATTTGAGCTTAACAATACCCTTAGAGGGGGTGCTATTATTATTCCCATTTTACACAAGAGGAAATTGAGATTTAGAGAAGTCAACTGACTAGACCACAGTCAAACAGCTAGGAAATTTCAGCTGCAGGATTTGTTGTTATTGTTATCTGTCCTTTTTCTCAAAGAGGGCCGTGACATCAGGGAAGTGATGCTGTGACATACAAGTGAATTGGATTTAAGTGAGGGAAGGCCTCGCTTTCCCCTCCAGAGCCACCTGGGTCCAGCAGCAAGCTGGATGTGTGGAGATGGTCTTGGATGGAATGAGAGACCTTTATATCTTCCTAATTCCAAGTCAACTTCTGAGAGGAAAGTCTTGTCTCTCTGTCCTTTTAATAACCTGGAGCCCACATGATCTTGGAAGAGAAAAAACTTACATCTTTATTTTCACTAATCTTGAGTTTTGTTTGAAATCCTATGTATTTTATGAATTTTAAAATACGATTCTGAGAGGGGATCCACAGGCTTCTTCAAACTGCCAAAGAGTTCCCTAACTCATAAAAGGTTAAGAATCCCTATTTTAGTAGGAAGGACCATACCAAACATCTTAATTGGACTGTGAATCTGATCATCTTGCTCAGGAAACTGGGAATAGATTCTGCAATGCCTGCAATCCCTACCAGGAAGTTCTTATCTACCTCTAACCTAGCTTTTTGTGCTACAGATTAAACCCATCCTCACATTTCCTCAAGGAGAAAAAGAGTGATTTTCTAAGGCAGTCACAGCCTAGAAAAAGCTGCCTGTTTTTCGTGCTTTGGGGTGAAATGACTATTCCCCACGATTCATCTGGAGAACTCACTCATTCTAGAAATCCCAGTGATAAAAAAGCAGCTTATTAAATCACCCCCAGATGGGAGCATAATTCATTTCGGCTACTCCTGGTCCCAAAGACCTTACAAAAATCTAACCCTGGAATTAAAACAGTATTCCTATCTTTAAAACAAAGGAAAACTTCCTCTTCATCAATCTAACTGTGAAAGGCAACTCGAATCTGGAAGGGTTTGTCATGTCCTTCCTTAGGAAAACTGCCCTACAGTTCTTCAGTGAAGCAGTGCACAAGGAAGGCTCTTTCCCCTCCCACACACCACTGATGTCAGTGTCCCTGTTCTGTGGCTGGGGCTTGACTTGAGAGTCAAAAACAAACAGTAGAGCTTCTGATAAGGGAAATTCAGGATTCACAAGACAAGTTAGCAAATAAGATCTATTCCCAGCACTATGTTTTGCACAGATGCACATGTTATATAAGAATGTACATAAAATCTGCAGGGAGAAAAAATAAAAACAAATGCTCCCAGTCACCACCCCAGCGTGGATTTCATCTTATATTAATCTATCCTAACAAACAGTCTGGGGGAGGGAAGGAAGGAGTGGAAAGAGAGGGAAATAATAGAGGTTCAGCAAAACGGACCAAAGATCTAAAGTCGGAAGGTCATTTTACACATTTAAAAAAAAAAAAAGCAGCACAGAGAGGCTAAGTTAACTGCCCAACATCACACAGGCGGAAAATGAATGAGGAAGTCGGAACATGAAACCAGGCTCGCTAGTTCTAAATCTAGAAATTCCTTCCTCTTGTACCACAATGCAGTCAATGTGTGACCTTGGACAAGTCATTGGATAACTGACTTCACCTATAAAATAACGGGACAGGAGTTGACTATCTCTTAAAACAGTTCACAGCCCTAACTCTACCTCTAAGATTCTGCTGATCCCCTGGGGGAAAGGAAGGTGCAAACATAAAGGGCATCAGTCCCAGTCCGGCACGGGCCTAGCCCTTTAATTTTTACTTTAAAATGGAAAAACACCATCTCATTTCTAAGAAAGGTGAGCGTTCCCAGCTCCCCTGCAGCCGCCTCTTTCCCCCTGTGCCTACAGTCTGGCTTTGCTGATACCGATCTTAACCGCAGGGACTGGGAATCTTATGAGACTATAAAAGATCAAATTAATTTTGCCATCTCCCGTATTAACCTGTTCGCCATTCCTAGCAGTGGGTTAACCATAAAAAGAAATTAACATCGCTTAGGAGCTAATAAACCCTTTGCTTGACTACTAATAAATCACTTGCTGAATAATCAAACCTCTAAATTAGCTACTTCATTTCGGTTAATTCCTACAAGTCACAACGCAGATTACTATGCAAAGTGGAGCCCACCCTCCCTTTTTTTTTAAGGAAAAGATTAAAAAAGGAAAAAAAAAAAAAAATCCATCCGTAACATTAACTCTTACTTCCACCCTCCCAAGCAACGGGCCGGGCTTGGGGTCTGCCACCTTTATGGTGAGTGGAAGTTAAGGAAGCGCCCCCCACACTTCTTCCTCAGCCGGGGCTGGGGGGGAGGGGGGGGACACGCTGCCGCTGCGGGATGAGGGCTTTCACTCCCGCTGCCAGGGCCGGGCGAATCCCTATGTGTCCAGGTGCGGGATTCGGCGCATCCCCAGCTCCGGAGGCAGCAGGACCAGTTGCACACGGCGACCTTCTGCCAAAGCATGGAAAGGGGGAGGACATTCCCATGGGTACCTGGGATGCATTTCCCCCGAAATGACAGACACCGCGAGCGGCCGCGCGGCGCCCGGAGGGCCGGCGCACACTCACCTGTCCGTACACCTTCACCGGCTCTGGCTGATGGGCAGCGGCGCTGCGCTTGCTCCGCGGCGGCGCCCGCAGCTCCCCGGCCACCCGGCTCGCGCCCCCGGCGGCATCCCCGGCGCCGCCGCCGCCGCTCCCGGGCAGCCCCGGCTGGCCCCGCAGCACGAAGAAGCCCCGCTCCTGGGGCAGCGGGGCCCGGCCCCCGGCCGCATGCAGGCTCCGGGCTTCGGCCAGAGCCCAGGGGAGCGAGAGCGCGATGAGGGCGAAGAGGAGAGGGAGCCGCGGCTCCCCGCAGCTGCTCCCCGTCGCCATGTTCCGGCGCTCGCTGGCGCAGGTGGCGCCGCCGCCAGGAGAGAATGTGCAACGAACTGGAGGCCCCGCGAGCGAGCGGGAGGGAGACGAAACGGCGGCAGCGGCGGTGGCGGTGGCGGCGGCCGCCTGCTGCTCCTCCCCCGCCTGCGCGGCCGCGGCCCCAGCTCCGGCTTCAGCTCCGGCGCAGCCTCCGCGCGCTCCCGGGGCCGCTCCGAGCGGCGGCGTCACGTGGGTGACACCGCACCCCCACCCAACCCCACCCCCGCCTTCTTTCCTTCTCCTCCCCCCACCCCCTCCCAAAACGGGGAAGGCAACCAGTGCCCCTCAGCGCGCACGCATCCCTTTGTGTGTGAGGCTAAGGTTAGTTATGCAATTGACCCGAGCCTTAGGTAATAAGCACCCGGTCCTGGATGGTCTGCGGTTTTAAGTAACCCACCCCACGGCCGTCCCCTTCCAGTCAGCACTCAGAGCTGGGGAGCAAAACAAAGCATTTCCCACGTGCCCGGGTGAGTTCCATAACACGAGTGTGCAGCCTCAGCGCTCCAGGCTTTTGCTCTGCAAGTTTTAAGCCCCGCAGAGCGGCGTACCTGGCCGAGCCTCATTTCTCTCAGGCACGAGGGAAATGCCAGATAACTGGGGCTCTTCATAGTCTTTTGTGGTTTCTCAGCATTCAAAGTTCTTCCATCGTAGATAATGGTCTGGCCTACCTGTGACCGATTCCATCCCCAGCACGGGGCATAGGGAGCCTATCAGATACACCGTGCTCATCCAGCATCGAAACTTCTTCAAGGATGAAAAATAAGGGTCCGGCCCACCCATGGCCCATTCCACAGCAACCCCAGAGTGCCGGGCCGGTCACTGGGAGCACTCACCGGCGGTGTTTACATGTACATGTACAGGGGTTGAGAACATACAGTTAATTGAAAATGGGTCTGTACAAAGGCATTCTCACACAAATGAACTCTGCATAACACAGAGGGACGGGACGCGTGTGACTCCCGATTTCCCTCCGCTCGGGGCGCTCCCTCGGCCTGGCTTTGTTTGGCCTGTTTGTCTGAGTACCTCCAGTCAGACCAGTCCAGTGATGTAGCCCTTCAGCTCAGGCGCTAACACTTGTCCTCTGCCCAGTGAGAAAACCGGCCTTTACCCATGTCTGTAAAATCCATATAATCCTGCAAGATACTGCATCTTTATAGGCATTTTCATCTCCATTTCACAGAAGAGGAAACTGAGACTCCAAGACTTCTGTTTTGTTTGGTTTTTCTCAGGATTGCGGAGCTAGTGTCAGAGATGGGATTCAAATGCAGATTCCTCCTGACTGGGGGTCTAAGACTCTTCGTTCCAACGCATTATTTCTCAGGAACTCTGACTACCTGGCACGGTAGAAAATCGGAGACACTGAGTCCAAATCCCAGAACTACCATACAGAGACCTTTGTGACTTTGGGCCCATCCGTGTCTGACAATCCTGTAATTCTACGGTTCTTTCCTCCATACAAGAAATTTTGAGCAGATGGTAATGCCATTCAATAAACATTCATTAAGTATCTACCCACTGTGCTAGGTCACCGAGGAGATACTAAGAAGTTTAAATAAGGCACAATCCCTGCCCTCATTGAAGCTAAAGTCTAGAAATAAATAGCTATTAAATCTAGCATCACATGAACAATCTTATAGCAAGGGACATAACAGTGTGCTGGAAATCCTAAGAAGAAAGCAGAGAGGAAACTTCTCTGGAAGTTCTCTCTGGAAAACTTCATGAGAGAGTTTTATTTAAGTTGGGCTTTAAAAATGTGGGAGAGTGGGGGCAGCTAGGTGGCGCAGTGGATAGAGCACCAGCCTTGAATTCAGGAGGACCAGAGTTCAAATCTGGTCTCAGACACTTAACACTTCCTAGCTTGTGTGATCCTGGGCAAGTCACTTAATCCCAGCCTCCAAAAAAAAAAAAAAAAAAAAAAAAAAAAAATGTGGGAGAGTTTGAGGAATAGAACAAAAGTAGTCAAGTTTGCCTGGTGAAATAGTACAAGATAATCTGGAAAAGCCATAATATGGAAGACTAATTAAATTCACTGATTGAATCAGGGGTTCTCAAATCGGGGGCTAGATGAGGCAGCTGAGGACATTTATGCGGCCCGCCTGGTTATGGCAAACGGGCTGAGGGGTGTTTTGCTTTTACTGTAGTCCGGCCCTCCCACAGTCTGAGGGACAGTGAACTTTCCCCCTATTTAAAAAGTTTGAGGACCACTGATTTAAATATTAATAAATTAAGTTAAACTAAATAAATAAATTTAATTCTAATTTTAAAATTTGACAGGCAAATAGGGAGCCAATGAAGATTCATAGCAGAGGAGTAATATAAGCAGAACTACATATAAAAGGGAGATTAAAATGGCAATGATGAGAATAGATTAGTCAGGTGTCATAAGAGAAATAAGATTTGTTCAGTGCCTAGAAAAGTAGAACAGGATTGCCAAAATGTTTGTGGCAGCCCTTTTCGTAGTGGCTGGAAACTGGAAGATGAATGGATGTCCATCAATTGGAGAATGGTTGGGTAAATTGTGGTATATGAAGGTTATGGAATATTATTGCTCTGTAAGAAATGACCAGCAGGACGAATACAGAGAGGCTTGGAGAGACTTACATCAACTGATGCTGAGTGAAATGAGCAGAACCAGAAGATCACTGTACACTTCAATGCTGTATGAAGATGTATTCTGATGGAAGTGGATATCTTCAACATAAAGAAGATCCAATTCACTTCCAGTTGATCAATGATGGACGGAAACAACTACACCCAGAGAATGAACACTGGGAA
Source organism: Sminthopsis crassicaudata (assembly GCF_048593235.1). Lineage (NCBI taxonomy): Eukaryota > Metazoa > Chordata > Mammalia > Dasyuromorphia > Dasyuridae > Sminthopsis > Sminthopsis crassicaudata. The sequence continues at coordinate 399,267,635 of NC_133619.1, read as the reverse complement.
GTGAATGTAAACTGTTAGCACTATTGTCTATCTACCCAGGTTACTTATACCTTCGGAAGCTAATAATTAATGTACAACAAGAAAATGGTATTTACACACATATATTGTATCTAGGTTATATTGTAACACATGTAATATATATGGGATTGCCTGTCATCTAGGGGAGGGAGTAGAGAGAGGGAGGGGATAATTTGGAAAAATGAATACAAGGGATAATATTATAAAAAATTACTCATGCATATATACTATCAAAAAATTTTATAATTATACAATTTTAAAAATTAATTAAAAATAATAAAAGAAAAGAAAAGAAAAGTAGAACAGGAATAACAATGGAAAAACTAACAATTTAGTGGAACTGATTCAGTGTCAATGAATCAAATGTAAAGCTTACATTTGGATTCCAATAATTAATTTCAGTAGTTCTTGAAGTACAATCATTTGTGTCTTTAAAAATCTGAGGTAAAATTTAATGAAGTATAAATTCACTATGAGTCAACAGTGTAATAATATAACCACAAAGCTGATCCAATGTACATTAAAAAGAGGCATAATGTACAGAATTGGGCAAGTGATAGATCTTTGGTACTCTGCCCCGGTCAAACCTCATCTCCAGTATTGTGTTTATTTCTTGGCATCCCATTTTAGAATGGACATTGACAAGCTGGAGAAAGTACAGAGAAAAGTAAATAGGTTGAGGAAAATCTATATGTAAAAAGAAAAGGGAAAGTTTACCTCAAAATGTAAACTGAAGATCTGTCACTTGAAAGACTGGTTCAATTTGTTCTCCTTGGTCCTAGAAGAAAGAATTAGGAGTAGTAGACAGAAATGCTCTTGGTGAGCTTGATATTGGGAAACTTTTCCTACCAATTAGAGCCAGCCAAAACTGACTGCACTAAACAGTAGCTTCTTTGGAAATCTTCAAGCAAAAACTGGATTACCATGCTGATAAGGGAATGCTTTCTTGTTAATACCCAGAGATACCTAGATGACCTCTGAGAGCTCTTCCGACTGTAAGATTCTGTGCAACAAAGGTCCTCTAATCCCTTTCCACCTCCATTCAGTCCCCAAAGTCTGTTAGGAAAATAGGACAGATATGGCTACAAAATAAATACCCTATAATTTCTTTCTTTCTTTCATTCAACAAATTTTTATTATGTATACAGAGCTCTGGCTGTGACTGTGCTATAAGAAATGGTGATCAAGCCTTAGGGCAATGGAATTGAAGATACCAAGTCTAGTTGTACTCCAGATCACTGATTTGAAAACAAATTATTATTTGTAAGAAAGGACCAATGGAACACAATATGATAATGATGTTAAAAGTTCTTGGTTAAGGAGCAAGAAAAAAAATAACAAAATTCATCTGAAAGAACAAAAGATCAAAAATATCAAGGGAATTGATGAAAAAAAAAAGTAAAAGAAAGTGACCTAGCCATGCCAGACCTAAAACTATATTATAAAGTGACAATTATTAAAACCATTTGCCACTGGCTAAGAAAGAAAGTGGTGGATCAATGTAATATATTAGGTACACAAGACACAATAACCAATGTCTATAATAATCTAGTGTTGATAAACTCAAAGACACCAGCTTCTGGTTTAAGAACTAAATATTTGACAAAAATTGCTGATAAAATTGGAAAATATTATGTCATAAACTAGGCATTGACTGTCTAAAACCCTATACCAAGATAAGATCAAAACAGGTTCATGATTTAAACATGAATGAAAATGCACCCTTTGGTAATGATTATGAGGGAAGACTGCATGGGACTTCATCTGCTTCTAGGGATTTGTTTCTATTCGTACCCAAGTACTTGGTTTCCATGTTTCCTAGCATCAATACTGCATTAAAAAAAATGGTGATTCAAGGCAATTCCAATAGACTGCTGCTAATGAAAACTGCTAATTGCATCCAATCAGAAAACTATGGAGACTGTATGTGAATCACTTTTTGCTTGTTTCTATTTTTCTTTCTCATGATTTTTTCCTCTTTTGTTCTGATTTTTTTGCCAATGGAAATATGCTTTTTAAAAAAGTTGTTGGGGTTTTTTTTGGAGGGTTATTTGCAAATGAAGTCCCATTCAACCTTCCCTCCCAAAGTTTTCATTCAGTTGGGCATTAGAGAATCCTTGAAGAGCTACATGCTTCAAAATGATGAACACTACTTTCCCCCATTTCTCAATTTCACTTGCTTAAGACGCCATCATTCTCACTGGGATTGTACTCTATTGAGATTGGCAGGATAGTGCAGTCAATGAGAAATAGTTATAATTAGATTATGAACTGTATTATGGAATGCCTTTAGTTGCCATCTTAGAGTGGCAAACAAATTCAGTTTTCTATTTTATTCCAATTCAAAGATTAGCTTAGTAAAAGCACTGTATGGTATTCTGGAATCAGCTTGAATAACAAGCAAGAACCAAATGTTAAATTTTTTGTGTAAGCATTTACACCTTAGAAATTGGCAAGGAGCTACAAATCAAGGTTTGATTTATTATCTTATTGATTTCTGTACTTCAAAAAAGTGATGCAGATTATGTCAGTAAGAAAGATTAAACTTAAAAGTGTGGTGTGGATATGTTTCAGAGAGCTAGCACAACTCTTAGAAGAATCCTAGATAGAGCAAAAAGTTTCCAATTTCACTTAGTGCCACTAGCTGATTGTTTAGATAGAACACAATTTTTGTAAGGCCTTCAGCCCAGAATTAAATATATAGTTGATATAAAACTATTTGATTAATTGGTATTATGATATAATGGGGAAAGCATTGAATGAAGTCAGAGGATCTAGGCTTGTATCTTAGCTGACTCTGTTATTGGTTATCTCTCTGGTATCTCTGTGAAAATTATTTAATTCTATGGCTTCAGTTTCTTCATTTATAAAATGAAGGAATTCGAGTATGAAGTCTCATATTATTTTCAGTTTTAAATCTATGATCCTATGAAAATGCTTAATTATCTAAAGATATAGCCAGTGTTGTTTAGAAGCATGCTTAAACCTATTTTAGGATGGTCAGTGGGTTGTAATTTAGATTTTCTTTTCATGCCCCAATCAAATCATCTTTTTACCTCAAAGTTTTCTCCCTAAATCACTGTCCTGCCAAACACTGATTCCAGATGAACCCAAAATGCAAAGTTCTGAATACCAACTTCAATCCCATGTTCTCCCAGCCTGGTATTATATACCATTCACTACAACCACCAACACTGGCCTTAGCTATCACCATCCTAAATAGACCTAAAAACGTTATTACTCAGTAATAACTTCGCAGTCTACTAGACATCTAGGGGGCACGGTGGATGGAGTATTCAGTGGAACATGGAATCAAGACGATCTGACTTGAAATCTGGCTTCAGATATTATCTATATAATTATGGACAAGTCAAATAGTCTGTTTACCTCAGTCTCCTCATCTGCAAAATGGGGATAATAATAGCAACGACTTGTCAGGGTTGTTGTGAGGAAGAGATAACATTTATAAAGTGTTTTGCAAATCTTAAAGCCCTATATAAATGATGGCTATTATTACTCTCTGTTGCCTAAAATTCCTCTCCCAAAGGGCAAATCCTCTTAATATGATGAACTAGAAGATTTACAGTGCAGATATTCCCAGGAGAAGAAAATAGGTATAAAATGACTGTTATTAAGTATTAAATTTTGACAGAAGAAATAAAAAGACAAGACATCATAGGAAGCCTTAATGAGGGGGAAGAGGCAGAAAAAAATGTGATGAAGAGATTACATTTAAGATCTGCCTTTATTTATTTATTATTAATTATTAAGATATTTAAGATAATAGATAATGTTTAATAGTGGCTCTCTTGGGGGGACAAGGAGGGAAGGAAAAACATGGAGGAAAGGGAGAAAGGAGATTTGCATGATAATTTCATTGTATGTTTAAAGGGAAATAGCAAGTTGTGTGTGGTAGATTTGCATTTTCACACACAATCATCTTTTTTGTTCCTCTGTGTTATGGAGATGCTTGTTTAATTCCATTAATAAAACAATTAATTGATTAATTTTTAAATAAAGAAAAAAAGAAGTACAGCATATTGAAATAAAAAGATTATAGAGTCACAAAATGTTAGAACTGAAATATCCTTTTCATAATCCTAAACTTTGTTAAGCTCTCTTCAGTTTGACATTGTTAGTTCAATTGTTGAATGGCTGAATAAATTATGGCATATGAATGTAATGGAATATTTTTGTTCTATAAGAAATGATCAGCAGAACCATTTCAGAAAGGCCTGGAAAGACATGAACTGATGCTAAGTGAAAAGAGCATAATTAGGAGAACATTATGCACATCAACAACAAGATTATGTAATAATCAACTGTGATAGACTTAGCTCTTCTCAACAAAGTACTGATTAAAGGCAATTCCAATAGACTTGTAATGGAGAAAGCTATTTGCATCCAGAAAGAGAACTATGGGGACAGAATGTGGATCACAACATAATATTTTCACCTTTTTTGTTGCTATTTGCTTGCTTTATTTTTCATTTTTTGATCTGATTTTTCTTGTGCAGTATGATAAATATGGAAATATGTGTAGAAGAATTGCACAAGTTAAACATAGATTACTTGCTTTCTAGGAGAGAAATGGGGGAAGAAAGGGAGAAAAATTTTGAATACAAGGTTTTGCAGAGGTGAATGTTGATAACTATCTTTGATATATTTTGAAAATAAAAAGCTATTATTAAAAATAAAAACAAATGGATTGTACTAGAGCCAATAATAAAGTAGAAACTACCTTATGACAACATGCACATATTGTCTCCCTTGATAGAATGTAAGCTTCCTGAGGGCAAGAACTGTTTCACATTTTTTCATCCTCAGCATTTAGTGCTTATATATGGTAGGCACTTAATAAATACTTGATCATTGATTGAGTATATAGCATAGTAAAGAGGATGATGGACTGAATCAGGAAAACATGAGCTCAAATACTACCTCCAACTCTTATAGTTAAGATGATGGCATGAAAGGTCAAAGGGGAGCCTCACATGCACTCCAGCAGAGATTTAAAAGAAATGCCAATTCTCAGAAAAATCAGGAACTCAGAAGAGAAATAGCAGTAAATCTTCATCCAGCACAAGACTGAACAAAAAGACAGAAGCCTTCAGGCACTGGGAAGTTGACATATTAAATGAGTATGGAAAATATGCACGGCTGAAAATTTATCTAATTTCTCCTCCTGATCATCTCACATCATCCATATGTCCTTTTCATCTCCATTTCACAAAATGAGGTACCCCTTCTCCTTTTCTCTTTACTTGTATGCCATGCCATCTTTCTCTTCTCCAGCATATTGGCCCTTCTCTCATATCCATCATTTTACTTAGCTTCAAGCTCTCACTGGGATACAAAGGGAGAGGGTTTCCTCTCATTGTATAATGGACTAAGTTTACACTAAAGTTCTCTCCAAATCTAATTTTGAGAGGTAATAAGGAGTCATAGAAGCTTGTGTTTTAAAAATGTTCTCAATAGTATTTTATTTTTCCAAATACATGTAAAGATAGTAAACTAAGTAAACACTCAAGTCATCTTCGAATCTAATTCTGAGAGATAATAGGGAGCCATAGGAACATCTTTTGTAAAAAAAATTTCTCTATAGTATTTTATTTTTCCAAATATGCGTAAAGATACTTTTCAACATTCATTTTGTAAGACTTTGTGTTCCAAATTTTTCTTCCTCCTCCCATTACTTCTCTCCTCCTCAAGACAACAAGCAATCTGATTATTGGTTAAACATGTGCAATCATAGGAGTTTCCTAAAGAGATGAATAACATTGTAAGAGCTACTCTGTAGGAATATCACCTTGGTGATGGATTAGAGAGGATAAAGACCAAAAATGACAGACCTATTGAAGGGCTACTTTCATTTTTCATGTGAGAAATCATGAGATTTAAATGAGGGTGGTAGCCATGGAAATGGAAAGATAAAGTTGGGTACAAGAGATGCTATGGAAATAGAATCAAGAAAACTTCACAACTGATGGGACATGAGAGAGTGTAGAGTGGGAGGATGAAATGAAAGAGAGTGAGGAGTGTATGAACCTGGATGACTAGGAAGAAAGACAGAAATAAGAAACCATCAAGAAAGATAGGTTTAAAGATAAGAAGAATTTCTGTTTGGGGGCATCCTGAGTTTAAAATAACTGATGAACTTCCAGTTGGAAATGCCAAATAGGCAACTGGCAATGTGGATCTAGAACTCAAATGTTTGGAACCTAATTTATAAATCTGGATAGAGATGATGATTAAATTTGCAGGAGTTATTGAGATTAGAGAAAGAAAGGTGTAGAAAAAGAAGAGAACACCAGGGCTGTATCCATGGATGATGATTCCGCAAAGGAAACCTAGAAGGAGTGAACAGACATTTAGGAAGAGAACTGAGAGATAGAAGAGCCATGGAAAACCAAAAGGGAGGAAAGAGTATCCAGTAAGACAGTAGTCAATGCTGCAAAGAAGTCAAGAAAGATGGAAATGAGAAAAATGACTATTAAGAGGTTATCAATAGGGGTAGCTAGTTGGTATAGTGGATAGAGCACGAGCCCTGAAGTCAGTTCAAATCTGGCTTCAGACATTTAACTCTTCCTAACTATGTCTCCAATTGTCTCAGTAAAAAAAAAAGAAAAGAAAAGAAAGAAAGAAAGAAAGAAAGAAAGAAAGAAAGAAAGAAAGAAAGAAAGAAAGAAAGAAAGAAAGAAAGAAAGAAAGAAAGAAAGAAAGAAAGAAAGAAAGAAAGAAAGAAAGAAAGAAAGAAAGAAAGAAAGAAAGAAAGAAAGAAAGAAAGAAAGAAAGAAAGAAAGAAAGAAAGAAAGAAAGAAAGAAAGAAAGAAGAAAGAAAGAAAGAAAGAAAGAAAGAAAGAAAAAAAGAAAGAAAGAAAGAAAGAAAGAAAGAAAGAAAGAAAGAAAGAAAGAAAGAAAGAAAGAAAGAAAGAAAGAAAGAAAGAAAGAAAGAAAGAAAGAAAGAAAGAAAGAAAGAAAGAAAGAAAGAAAGAAAAAGAAAAAAGGTTATCAGCAACAGTTTCAGTTGAGTGATGAAGTCAGAAGTCAGATTGCAAAGGATTGAGCAGTGGATGAGAATACAGACAATTTTTTCCCTACAAGTTTGACTGTAAAGGAGAGTAGAAATATAGAAAAGTAATAGTTGGAGAGAGTGGTAAGGTCAAATGAGGGTTGAGGTTTGTTTTGTTTGTTTTAGGAATGGGGAAGACCATGTTTATAGGCAACAGGGAAGGAATCAATAATGGGGTGTGGAGAGGAGACTGATGATTAGAGACGGGATGATTTTCAGGGCAAACTACCATAGACCAGATGGTAAGGGGTCAAGGTTGCAAATAAAGAAGTTGTTTCTGGCAAGAAGTCTTCACCAGACTAGAATAAAGAAAAAGAGAATCAGGGATAATGTCAAGAGAGTTTTTCAGAGATAAAATCAGCTAAGATCAGAAGAGGGAACTCAAAGAGAATGACCTCGATTTTCTCAGTAAAATATGAAGTAAGGTCCTCTGATGACAGGGTGAAAAGAGAGATTGGTGTAGAAGGCATAAGAGGAGAATGATAATAATAATTGCTATCATTTATAGAGCACTTAAAATTAGCAAATTACTATATAAGATGTATGTATGTATATGTGTATATATATATATATTTCTACATATATAAATATATATGTGTATGTGCATAATATATAATACTATAATATTATATATAAATTTCAGAAGAGGTTTCAAACAAATTCTGCAGTGAGTGTATTAGAGAATCAATCAGGAAAAAATAAAAGAATTGCCTGCTATAAGTGATTGTCCAATTGAGATTAGATAGCATGAATCTATAATGGACAAATAAATATAGCTTGTCAGCATGTCTAAGGGAGCTAAGTGACACATTGGATAGAGTGTCAGCCCTGAAGTCAGAGGGACTCATCTTCTTGGCTTCAAATCTGGCTCCGATAATTATTAGCTATATGTCTCTGACCAAGTCACAGCCCTATTTGCCTCAGTTTCCTCATCTATAAAATAAAATGGAGGCAAAAATGGCAAATCATTCCAATATCTTTACCAAAAACTCCCAAATGGGGTCATAAAGAGTTGTACAGGACTGAAACAAATGAACAACAGCAAAGTCAGCATGTCTACATGATGTCATACATCATTCAGTAGTTTATTAGCAAGAATGGAAGAAGTCAATGGTGAAAGTATAGTCCAAGACTAGGGTTTGTTAAGGCACTAAGGATAAAAGGCAAGGAATTCAAGATTAGAGTACAGTATACAGTTGAAAAGGTTAATTATGAGGTCAAAACTGCTAATGGGTTAGAGAATGAATATGTGAAGTCAGTCAAGAAAGACTTCTTAGAAAAGGGGACTTTTTGAGCTATAATTTAAACAACTAGGTTTCCAGAAAGGGGAAGAAAGATGGTATTATTCAGATGTTAAGTAAAAGCTTAAAAATAGAAGAGGAAAGACTATTTAAAAGTTATCCCCCATGTCTAGTTTCCCTCCACATTTTTACCTCCTAGCTTCTCTAGCTTCTTTCAAGGCCCAGCTAAAATTGTACTTTTTATAAGAAACTTTCCCCAACCCCTCTAAATTCGTACACCTTCCCTCTGTAAACTATTTCCAATTTATTCTGTATATAAGTTGTTTGTACATAGTTGTTTGTATGTTGTCTTCCTTATTAGATTGTGAGCTTCTCAAAAGCTGAAGTTATCTTTTGATTTTTACATGGTAGGTGATTAATAAATGTTTACTGGCTGAAAAAAAATAGCTTTGTAGAAATGAAAAATACATATTAGGTAGTAGCAGAAGCTAAGATCAGACATGGGAGAGTGGAGCAATTTGCTGGAAGCTATGAAAGCAATGATCATTAGACTGCCAGATTGATCAAGGGAAATAGCATATTAGAATGGTAAGAGTACTGAACTTGTTGGTCCATTCCTTGTTCTGCTATCTATGTATTCATAGACAATTTATTTAAGCTTTCCATGTGTCAGTATCTTTAGCTAAAAAAAGAGATAATGGACATTTTTACTACCAACCTCAAAGAATGGTTCTTGGGAAAGTACTATGTTAATGTAAGCTATTGAAAAGGTTATGGAGAGTCCCTGGGGAATGGGGAGGTATGCAAGGCTCTGGCATATAGTTCCTATGCATTTTCACACTATATCACAATGTGATTTATCTGAGCTATGCCATGTCAAGGTCTCTGGAGATTTTGCTTCTTTGTCTCATTATTTCTTGAGGATAATCTCCAACATGTTCTACACTGACACTTTTTTCCTGGCATTGCTAGAATTCTAGCTGGCAAATATTTATTATGCAGAAAATATTTCATGAGATATTAGAGATTTTCCCCCTCCCTTTCTGCTATCTATAAATCCATCAGCCTGAAATTTTAGCATGGTTTCATCAGCTGAATTAACTCCTGTTAAAATGATATTCCCATCAGACTTAACATGCAAATGCTATTAATGAGGCCCTCCTAAAGAGATATATTTCCTCGGTGCCTTTATACTAATCACATCAAATCATCCCCATCAAATACATTATTGAACTGACAATCAAGGTTTGGATTGCATCAACAGATCCAAAGGTAAATGTGTGCTCAGGGAACCACGTTATGGTCAAGGAACTGCAAGGAAGAACTCTGAACCCAACTAATCACAGAAGGATGAACTTAAAGTTGCAGTTTTGCTATGTTTTTCAAATGAGAACTTCCATTCTAAGTTGGCAATAGATTTGATGTTTGACCTTCCTTTGCATTCTAGTGTTACATAGATAAAAACTCCAATAAAATACAAATTAAAACAATTCATAGTTCTATCACGTTGTTATTTTGTGTGAATTACTCCAAAGGAATACTTTACAATCTGTCAGGCGCTCAGTAAAGTTACAGGCTAGCCCTGCTTCTTATCATATCTGTGAGAATGAGCAAATTCCCTACTCAATAACTCCACTGGCTCCCTTTCACTTCCAGAATAAAACATAAAGTCTTCTGTTTGTCATTCAAAGCCCTTCATAAGCTGCCTCTCCCTCAACCTTTCCAATCTTATTACATCTTCTTCCCCTTATCCCTATTTATACTGTGATCCAGTGGCACTGATATGCTATTCCTCACACAAGAAATTGCGTTTTCTTTCTCCATGTGTTCTACCTCCTTATTTCTGCCTCCTGCTTCCATGGATATTCCTTCAAGTCCCAGCTAAAATACCACTTTCTACAAAGTTTTTTTTTTTCAAATACCCTTAATGCTAGTGCCTTCCCTCTATTGATTTTCTACAATTTATTCTTTGCCGAGCTTGTTTGCACACAGTTGCTTGCATGTTATCTCCTCTATTAGATTGTGAATTCCTTTTGGATAGGAACTGTCTTATTTTACTTTGTATCCCCAGCCTCTTAGTATTTGGCATTGTTAATAAATGTCTATTAACTGCTAGCTATTCAGGTTGGAGGAATTACAGCCCTAGAGATTCATAGCATCCTAAGGTTCAGTGTAACCTCAAAGGCAACTTAATCCAAAGTGATCCTAGAGCCTTTGCTTGAAGGCTTCCAGCCAGAGAAAGCCCATGACCTCTCTAGCCCTCCACTAAACTTCAGGATAGTTCTAATAATTAAGAAACTTTCTCTAAATCTGCCTTTTTGCAACATCTACCCATTGTTTGTGCTTCTACTTTCTAGAATCTGACAGATCCCTCTTCCATGAGAATACTTGAGAAGAGCTATCATATTCTCCTTAAATCTTCTCTTCCTTAGGCTTAACATGTCCAGTTCCTTCACCCTATTGCCTATAGCATGATATTACATCTCTTTACTATCCAAATCATCCATATTCAGATACTTTCTAGCTTATCAACATCCTTCCTAAAATGTGACACCCAGAATTGGATTTAGAGATGGAAGAGACCTCAAAAATCACTTAATCTGATATTTATAAGTGAGGAAACAGACCCAGAAAGTTCAATTGACTTGCTGGAGGCCATTTAGGTAATAAGTGGGAGACCTAAGTTTTAAACATGGGGGAAGTAGGGTGAGGATAGGATAAAGGAAAAGCAATTCTTTAACTTTCTTCTACAAAGGAAGAGAATGTATGTGTGTGCTAGGCAAATAACCTATGCAAATAACTCCCAGCTCCTAATCTTATCTTTCCCTATCTCCTGTCCCCAAATTTCTAACTACTTTTTGAAAATCTCCTCTTAGATATCTGTAATGCTTCAAACTGAATTCAAACTCCCTCCAAAATCATCCCCTCCTTAAAGCTATCAAATTGATTCAATTCACTTCAATTCATATATGTGTATATATATATATATATATATATATATGACATCAGTATAGGAACTAGGGTACAAGAAAAAACAAAATAATCCCTACCCTCAAAGTGATTACATTCTACTGAAGAGAAACACACAGAGATATATAAATATAAAATAGAAGAAAAGTGATTTTTGGGGTAGGAAGGGCACTACTAACTGCAAGGTTACCATTTTCCCCCAATATCAAGGCACAAAATATTAGTCACTTTTGCTTTGATTTGGTGTATATGTATCTCTCTCTCTCTCTCTCTCTCTCTCTCTCTCTCTCTCTCTCTCTCTCTCTCTCTCTCTCTCTCTCTCTTTCTCTCTCTCTCTCTCTCTCTGTCTCTCTCTCTCTCTCTCTTTCTCTCTCTCTCTCTCTCTCTCTCTCTTTCTCTCTCTCTCTCTCTCTCTCTCTCTCTCTCTCTCTCTCTCTCTCTCTCTCTCTCTCTCTCTCTCCCTCCCTCCCTCCCTCTCTCTTCCCCATTTCCCTTTTTCTCATTTCTAGGAGAACAGAAACACATTCTGGAAGGGTGGTATGGGTATTAGGTCCTTTCTCTGGAGAGTTAACATTTCCAAGTGTCAGTTTACCTAATTAGCATCTTTCCATTTTAACATAATTATCATTTTACCATAATTATCTCTCATGCTAGAATGTTATAACTAATTTCTCTAGTTAAATCACAGCAAAATTGTTTTAAAGAGTACAGATGATGGGAGAAGGAAAGTGACTTGCTAAGATCCAGGGTAGTCAACAATAGAGTTCTCTTTTTACCTACTATGCACTCAATATATCCTTCACCTCCTTCTCTTCCTTCCTCTCAGGATTTCTGGTTCATTGTTTAAAAAAAATCCTAACTTTCTAAAGCAAATACTGTGAACTCCCAGAAATCAGATATCTTTTTCTCAATAGTGAGACTTTGACCCCCAAAAAGCTGGCTTTTCTATCCCTGTATCTTAAGTGTTGAATTGTTTCTTATCTGTGGCCTAGAGAGAGAGACCTTGGATGGTCCACGTTAAAAACATATTTGGGGTCCCCCATCTTGTAACTTCGGGCGAAGTTACAAATTACAAGTTACAATAAATCTGTCAGGGACTTCATTGCCTTACATCAGACAATGATTTCTGCCCTATATATCTCAAAGATGGTGGGAAGATTTTCAGGGCAGTCCCCGTATAAAAGACTCCTCAACTCATTAATAGGTAAGACATTTTACCTCTCTGATTTAATTTTCTCATCTGTAAAATAATAGAGTTGAACTAGATAATCTTTAAGATGCAAAGAATTTTAAATCCTGTGGTCCTATTGTAACCAGCAGGTGTCTTTGAGAGGCAAGTTTTCATAAGGGAGTTCCTCCCATAGTAGGCATGTGGACAGGGCAGATTCTGCTCAGATCACATATTTCTCCTCCCATTAAGTGGCAAAGAAGGCGTAACTTTTCCCTGGTCTCTGGAACTATATTCTATCCCTACCCCCTTAAGAATCTAAGGCTTCTCCATTCATCTTCTAAACTTAAAACTGATTTAACAGTGATTCTTTTTTGTCCTCAATCAGTGGTCCTAATTCATATGAATCATCTATATCTCTGCTAGAAGTGCTTATAAAACATTCTAATAAAAATTAAACTCTTTAAGGATCCTTCACAACAAGTACATTCAGAGTCCCCAATTAGGGAGAAAAAAACTCTAATATTTTGGACAAAAACTTAAACCTCTGACTCCATTTAATTCTGTGTTTACTAAACTAGTTATAATCTTTTCCTTCCCACTAGTATCCCTTTCTACATTTTATATACAGACATGTATCATGAAGAAGTTACAAGTGATCATAGTTTTATTTCAAAGGTAAGAAGCTTTCACACACAACAAATCAGGCTTCTTCAAAGTTGCTATAAGCAGATTTAAAGACCAGAGAAATTTTATAATAAATGCCTGTTATTTATAGCTAGAAGTAGAAGCAAAGGAAAAAGAAAGAAATGAAGCACTTTGTCTTTTTTTCAGTTTCTTAGAGACAAACAGTAATCCTCTCTGGAGATTTTGAAGAAGTGGAGGTGGCTTGCTCTTCAGACTAGACATCTCAAAACCCTTTTCTTTATATCCATTCAAAACATGGGCTTTCACTCATTTGGCTTTCTTGAGCTCTTCTCCATTAGAGTTTCTTTCTTTTTCCAAAACCAAAAAGGCAAAAGCCCCTAAATCTCATCACTCATGTCATTGTTGCCTTTGAGCTAAGGCCCTTCCTCCAGAACCTAGTGTTCATTCTAGTAATCAGAACCTGAGAGCTTCTGCCTTTGGAATTTCGATTTCCTATCGTACATTTCTCTATTTCTCTGAAGCACTTGTTAACTTTATTTTATGGTTTTTCCCTTCCCCTGAGTCCTGGAGCACTTCTTCTGATTTAATAATTCACAGAATTCTAAAATTTAGGTCATCTAATTCACCTTCCTGTTCACTGCATGGCTAAACACACTAAAGCATGCTTGAACATTTATGTTACCCTATAAGTAAGCCTATTCCAAAACCAGACAAGTCTAAATTTTGTGATTAATTTTTTCCTTTTTTTCCCTCTTCTTTTTTCTTCCAAATGCAAGTTTTTTTTTCACTTTTCAATAGTATTTTATTTTTCCAAATAATAGAATATTCATTTTTTGTTAAGACTTTCCAAATTTTTCTCCCTCCCTCCCTTAGGTACCTAGCAATCTGATATAGGTTAAACATGAGCAATAATTTTAAACATATTTCCATATTTGTCATATTGTACAAGAAAAATCAGACCAAATTGGGAAAACAACAAGAAATAAAAAGCAAACAACAAAAAAGTAATTTATGAAATTAATTTTAAAAGCCAAAATCTACTTTCATGTAGCTTCTACATACTGATTCCACTTCTTCCTTCTGGAACCACTCTGAAGAAGAAAAATCATTTTTTCTACTTGACAACCCATCATCTATTTGAGGATAGTTATTGTACGGCTCCCCAACCCCACTTTTAAATCATCTCTTCTCTGTGATAATTATTCTCATTTATATCAACCATTCATAGGATGTGATTCCACTATCTTTTTTTTTTTTTGATCATTGAGTCCTATCTTTTCCACAACTTTTATCCAGGAAAGGGGAATCTCATCTTTTGTCTGGGGCTGCACTTGGTTTACCTTTTAATACAATGATATAAAAATTTTCCACTGGCAAAAAGGTATATGACTTATTTCCCACAAATAGCTAGTTCTAACATTTTGTATGGATGTGGTTACCACCTTAAATTATAATTAGCTCCTAAAGGAAAATTAAGTGTCAGAAGCCCTTTTCAGTGTCATAAAGGGATGGGCTATAGGATAATCAAGTTTGGGTTTAGAGGAGTGTAGCAGTGGTATGTAAACAAGAGGATAAAACCAGACAAAACATTGGAAGGCAGGGCGGTACATCCAGGAGCAGTAGGAGGCAGTCATGGACTGCAGATGGCTTTTCTAATTGTTGAATTTTCAAGTGTGAGCATTGATGCCTCAGAAATTAGTAAATGGACTACAAATCAAAGCTTATGCTTATTATTTTGTTAATTGACTACACATAAAAAAGTGATGGGCCAGCTATATGTCATGAGTGGTCCTTGAGTCAAGAAGACCTGAATTCCAATATGGCCTCAGACATGTCTTAGTTGTATGACTCTGAGCAAGTCACTTAACCCTGCTTATCTCAGTTTCTTTATTTATAAAATGAGCTTGAGAAGGAAGTGGCAAACCCAGAAAATCTCAAATGGATCATGGAGAGTTAGACATGATAAAACAATTCAACAACAAAACAAGAATTTAATGGAGAAAATGAATGTTGCTGTTGAATATATAGTTTAATGATATCAAATTAATTTTTAAAAAGGGGTCACAAAAAGTAAACATGAGGAACTCTGTGTACTACATACTGACTTAGGGTTTTTTTTTGTTTGTTTTTGTTTTTTGTTTTTTTTTTAATGGCTTTTTATTTACCAGATATATGCATGGGTAATTTTACAGCATTGACAATTGCCAAATCTTTTGTTCCAATTTTCCCCTCTTTCCCCTCACCCCCTCCCCCAGATGGCAGGTTGACCAATACATGTTAAATATGTTAATGTATAAATTAAATACAATATAAGTATACATGTCTAAACAGTTATTTTGCTGTACAAAAAGAACCGGACATGAAATAGTTACAATTAGCCTGTGAAGGAAATAAAAAATTCAGGCAGACAAAAATAGAGGGATTGAGAATTCTATGTAGTGGTTCATAGTCAACTCCCAGAGTTCTTTCTCTGGGTGTAGCTGGTTCAGTTCATTACTGCTCTATTGGAACTGATTTGGTTCATCTCATTGTTGGAGAGAGTCATGTCCATCAGAATACATCCTCATACAGTATCATTGTTGAAGTATATAATGATTTCCTGGTTCTGCTCATTTCACTCAGCATCAGTTCATGTAAGTCTCTCCAAGCCTTTCTGAATTCATCCTGCTGGTCATTTCTTATAGAACAATAATATTCTATAACATTCATATAATATAATTTATTAAGCCATTCTCCAATTGATGGGCATCCACTCAGTTTCCAGTTTCTAGCCACCACAAAAAGGGCTGCTACAAACATTTTGGCACATACAGGTCCCTTTCCCTTCTTTAGTATTTCTTTGGGATATAAGCCCAGGAGTAACACTGCTGGATCAATGGGTATGCACAGTTTGATAACTTTTTGAACACTGACTTAGTTTTAAAATGAAATAATATCTACATGTTTTTATTTTTTATTAACTATTTTCCAGTTATCTTTTAATCTATTTGGGGCCATATTCAGGAGTATTAAAGCTTGCTCACAGGTCAATTATATTAAATATAATTTAATATTATATGTTTATATATATAAAATTTAATTTTCTTATTTAATAGAAAGGACTACTGAAACTCAGAGAACTTAAATGACTTGTTCCAAATAACAGGTAGTAAGAGGAAAAGTCAGATTTTGAGCCCATATCCTTTAAATTCAAATCCAGCCTTATTTCCACTATATTTATTCTACTATCTCAATTCCTAAAAATGGCTTAATTTTCTCTATTTTGTTCCCTTCCTCTGTACTTTGGGGGTATTGCATAAAACCCATATTTCTAGAACTGGCAATTTTGACTTCTGTCCATATATTTCAAAGATCAATGTGATTTTTGTGCAAATAATTCTGAGAAAGACTGTGTTGTGGCTTTTCTAGGTCTCTCTTTAAGACCCAAGAAAGCTCCCAGGACCCATGATCTCATTTCATTCATTGCCGGAACAAAGATTTGATGGAAACCTAGAGTCAAAGTTAGGGATGGATCCCTTTCTCAGTTTTTGTTCTTGTCTCTGGCTGATTTCTTTATGCTAGATGAAATCCATTGAGAGATAATACTGTAAAAGACCCAGCCTTGGACTCTCTTCCTTCTCAGGCCAACAAATACTCCTGTGAATACTGGCTTAGCAATCTGCCTCATTATTCTTTTGTTTTAGGGGAAGGAAGTTGGAGGTTAGGACTTTGTGAGTTTTGAAAGATCAGAAGAATGAGACCTCAAGTATCAGAGGTCTGGGTGACTAGGAGGTAAACCTAAATCATCCCAGTCCTAGAAGCAACATTCAGGCCTGGTAGTACCTGAGACAAGAATCCTTCCTTTTCATATTGAAATTTGTAGGACTAAACTATGTAGAAATTGGGTTGAATCTGAGCCCCTTTCCCCTAGAGATTGAGGTGGCACAGAACAGAGTATGACACCAAGTGGTTGGGAAAATACTTGTATTTTGAAGATTTTCCTTAAAAGGGAGAGTCTAGAAAGAATAGCAAATAGAGGA
Organism: Sminthopsis crassicaudata; assembly: GCF_048593235.1. Taxonomy (NCBI): domain Eukaryota; kingdom Metazoa; phylum Chordata; class Mammalia; order Dasyuromorphia; family Dasyuridae; genus Sminthopsis; species Sminthopsis crassicaudata. The sequence continues at coordinate 399,250,499 of NC_133619.1, read as the reverse complement.
AGATACTACAGGAACAGAATGTACAGTCTAGTGATAGAGTAAATTCCCAGAGTGAGAAACTTCTGTGGCCCTTGTAGAGAAAGTCCAAAGGGTCAGGAGTGGAATCTAGAGAAGAATGAAGATTTGTCTGGCTTGAGAACTTTCCTTAAAATGGAGATTCAACTTATATTCTATTAAAGCTTTTTTATTTTCAAATCAAAACAAAATAGAACATTGTCATGTGACTAGAATTAAAAATATATAACAATAAATTTCTAGTTCAAGAAAGGATATATAATAGTAGAAGAAATTATTATATTCATGAGTGTCCTTTTCTTTGCTTCTTTGTAGGTTGCTCTTTTTTGTTCTGTGCAGTGTACTTTTTTACTTTATTTTTTCCCCTTTCATCCCCAAGCAGGCTATAATTAAGCATAGATAGATAGATAGATAGATACATATACACATATATACATACACATCACACCCACCCACAGAGCCACTCACATAAACATTTATATACATACATACATAGGGCAACATGCATACATATATATACATATATATTTACCCATATGTAAACATGCATCTAAAATAATATTAACAATTCATTAAAATTAATAATTATCATTATAATTATTAATAAACAATGCAGATTTCTCTCTTGATTGAATCTTAAGTTTGACTTTGTCTAAGACCAATAATTCTAGCCTTACCTTTTTTTTTCCTAATAAATTCTACTCCTGATTCCAGTTATAGTAGTGTTTGTGTATGTCTCTTCTTTCCTATCCCTGCTAATTCTTCTCCTTTAATTCTGCTCAACTTGCTTTGCTATTATTTAACCTACTCCCACCTATGGATCTCTTACTTTTCTTCTTCTTTCACCCTTTGCTTTGCCCTCCGCCCATCCCTCTTCCTTATTTTTTAAAATTGATTTTAGAGTATGCTCTACCCTTCATGTTATATATGTAGTAAAATCTATTTGATCCATTCTTGATGTGAGTTGATTTTCAGAAAAATGAACCTTCTTTCCTCGTCTAATGCCTCTGTGTCTATTTTTCTTTTGCCCTTCATGTGTATGACATAATTTACTATTTTTACCTTTTTCTTGATGCTTTTGCTTTTTAGAGTCAGATCATACTCTATTCTGCCTCAAACTTCCTTTTGAACTACCCAATTGCTGGCGTCAATTTTGAATTTATGCAATACATTTTTATATAAAAACATAAACAATTTGTTTATCTTAAGTTACTTAACATGGATCTTTGATACTGGCTATCATATGTTAAATGTTCTATTGAGTTCAGGTTTGGTTGAAAGAAAGTTCTGAAAATTTTGCAAGTTAGTTGACTGTCCTTTTTTTCATTCAATATTATAGATAATTTTGTTGGATATGATATTTTTGGCCATAAGCCTAGTTTTCTTGATTGTTGGGATATATATGATTCTAGGACCTGTGGCCTTTTATAGTAGCTACTGATTAAACCCTGTATAATTCTAATTATAGATCCAGGATATTTGAATTGATTTTTTTTCTTGTTTCTTACAAAATTTTCTCTTTGCTCTGGGGTTTTTTAAAATTTGGCATATTTCTATGTATTTTTCACAAAAGATCTCTTTGAGATGATGATTGGTGGATTTTTCCTATTTCTACTTTCCTCTAATATTCTATCACTCCAGAACAATTTTTTTCAAGATATTCCTTGCATTATCATGTCAAGATTATTTTTTTTTGCTCACAGCTTTCAAGTAGTCCAATTATTCTCATATTTTCTCATCTTGAACTGTACTCCAGATATGTTGTATTTCTTATATTTCACATTCTGTTCTATTTTTTATTCTTTATATTTTATTTTGTTATTTCTTAATCTCTTATACCTTCACTGGCTTTCCCATGCCCAATAATTTTCAAAGAATTATTTTCATCTTTAAGACTCTTTATCTTCTTTTCTAGTTGGTTAACTTTTTTCATAATCTTGTTTTTCTTTGATGGTTTTTATTTTTATTTTTTTAGTTTTTCCTCAATATCTCTTGTTTGATTTTAAATTCTTTTTTGAGTTTTTTTAAAAATAAGTTCTCTCTGGGCAGAAACCATTTAATGTTACTCTATTGGGTAGAAAAAGCTGTCTTCATGATCAAGTAGGATTTATACCAGGAATGCAGGGCTGGTTCAATATTAGGAAAACTATCAGTATAATTGGCCATATTAATAACCAAATTAACAAGAACCATATGATCAGAAAAAGCTGTCCTCTTCCAAAGATGATCCCAGTCTTCCCTATTCCTATAGTAATCTTTTCTAGTTGATTTCTTTCTTCTTTGTGGTTCATTTTTTTAAATGAGAAGTATTTGTATAAACACCTCTAATTGTGGAGTGGGAGGAATGCTACTTCTAAACTTACTTCAATTCTCTCCTCTGACCTGGAACTCCAAACCAAAAGCTCCCTGCTTCTGCAAGTACCCACAGCCAGCAGTGTCCCTATCTTTCCAGAATCCTCTCAAATTTCATTTTATTTTATTTATTTGTTTATTTTTTTGCTGAGGCAATTGGGGTTAACTGATTTGCCCAGGATCACACAAGTAGGAATGTTAAGTGTCTGAGAACAGATTTGAACTCAGGTCCTCCTAAATTCAGGACTGGTACTCAATCCACTGCACTACATAGCTGCCCCTCAAGTTTCATTTTAAAGGAAGAGAATGTTTCTTGTGAGAAAGAGGTAAGAAGAGAGTTCATTTCGAAAGGCATGGTGATGGGAAATGGAGTGTTATGTGATGGAGTGTACAGAGTTGCTCAATCTGACTGGATTGCAGAATACAGATGGGGAAGTAATGTTCATTGAGGCCGTAAAGAAAGTTTAAGTCCAGATTGTAAAGATGAAATTAAATAGAGTAACATTATTTATCCTAAAAACAATAGGAATACCAAAGTCAACCCCACTTTAGATTACTGGAAGAAAAGATTCTGGAAAGACATGAAAGGGGACAATTGTCTCTATTATGTCCCTATTCTCAGCTTGCCACCCAAGAGACTTTGGAGAGCTTCTCCTTAGACTATATGGAGATAGATTAGTACCCTGAACCCAAGACCTTAGAAAAAGCAATACTTTTCTACTATAAATCCAGTTCAGCTCTCTCAGCCATCATTAAGGGAGAAAGCAGAAAAATTCTTCGTGTAGCACCACCTACACCATGGGACTTGTTTCCAGATCAGTCATCACAGCCATCTTCCAGGGGAGAAATTCTTATGTGAGGAGAGGACCATACATCTTCAATAACCAGCCATCAGAGGCCACCCAGGCAGGTTAAAAAAAAGTCTAGCTGAAGGCATCTTGGAGTAGAGACAGGAGGTAGCATGAGCTAGTTAAGCCAAATCACGACCATGATCTTTTCTCAGGCTCTAATTAAGACAATTCAGAAATATATTCCTCAGGAATAGCAATGTTTTTAGCACAGTGACTATAAGGATCATCCTGGGAAGTAACTCCAGTGGAGGTACAGCTTGGCAACTGTTTCTGCAGGGGCTATAGCCAAAGCTACTGAAAACTCAAAAAAGAGCACTGTTCTCACCAAATTTTTGGCCCTCTCAGGTGATTCAAAATCTGACTGAAAAGATTTTATCAGTGGAAGTGATTTTAAAGAGGTATTAATAATGTTTTGCTGCTACATCCTAAGAAGCATGAGATCTTTCTGATTTGTTGTTCAAACCTTCCATATGTATTGTGCCCCCCTTGAGAATGGGAGCTCCTTGAGAATGGAGACTGTTTTAGTTTTCTAGTTGCACCTCCAATAAGTACTACAGAGTTTTGTACATAGTAATCACTTAACAAGTGCTTTTTTATCTATTCATTCATTTATATGATGGTTTTGCTTGGTTCCTGTGACAGAGGAGGATAAAGTCAAAACTGCCTTCAAGTGTCCATCTGGATTTTACTAGTTTGCATGTGTGCCTAAAATCATCTGGGAAATACCTATCACTTTTCAAAAATTAATAGAACAAATTATTTGTAAACGTGAACTCAAGGCAATGTTGGTCTATATATTACTTATATCATATTGTGGATCATTCTGTCTCTTTGTGATATTATTGGGGTTTTCTTGGCAAAAAATACTGGAATGATTGCCTTTTTCTCCAGTTCATTTTACAGAGGAGCAAACACAGTTACACAGGGTCACATAGCTAGTAAGCAACTGAGACTAGATTTGAACTCAGGAAGATGAATCTTTCTGACTCTGAGCCCCATACTCTATTCACTGAACCACCTAGGTGCCCAACTATTGACGTTAAAATCTTTGGGAAAACTCCAGAGGAACATGAGGAAATATTGGCGGAAACATTGTATCAGCTAGTAGAAAATGGTTTAAGGACTTTCAGTATATAAGTCCCACAATTGTGTAAAGACTCAATCAATATGTGAATCACTTTGTATCATAGTGAGGTATAAACAATGGTCCAGAGTAGACAGAAGTATCCCTGACTTGGCTATATCTAAAGACCCTTAAGATCTAAGGCCATTTCTCCAGTTTGGTATTCATGTTTCACCCAGAACTAAGATACCATTTCCAAACCACTGGATGTCCTTATTTGAACATATACGGTTGAAGAGGAACAAAGCAGAAGGATGAGAAACACACAGCTGTTAAGAAAACCAAAAAGTCCTTAGGTGATTGTTAGATAGTAAAATAAAAACTTCTAAGGATTTGTTTAGCTTCCTCACATGTATCATGTGTTATCATGTATCATGATAGGTATCATGATTATCCTTAGCTTTTGTCACAGGGACCAATGCCATCTTGAAAGAATATGAGCAGTCATATCAAGAGAGGGATGAAAACATGTAACCTTTGAAAACACTGAGTCACAGAAACTTGGTCAACAATGAGACCCATTGCCTCATCCATAAAATGGAGTTTCTGGATGTCACAGAAAAATTCAAAGTCTGTATGTAGCCAAGTTGCAAGTGTTGACTGATATATATCGTGACCCTACTAAGTACAATAATGTTTTCCAGAGATGAGGAAGGACCAGTGGACTATGAATTCAGCATCTTCACTCCTGATCAGAAAAAATTCCCAAATGCAGCCTACTTGGTATATGACAATCTTAATCTCAACTTCCACTTTCACAGATGGGGCTTGGCTTGACTTCCCAAGTAAGGTTCTCTATTCCCTCAGGATCCAGAAGTATCCCTGCAATATTGGAAGGTCTCTATTTCTATTGTTACTGGCTCAATCTTCCATTCTGCTTTATTAACCCTCTTGTGAACCAGGACTTCTTAAACTTTTTCCACCCAAGAAATTTTTATGTAACTCTAGGCATATAGGTATACAAAATAGGCACACAAATCAAACATTTATTGATAATAAATAATAATTTCTTGACTCCTACATTCAGTTATGAGACCCTATATAGGTTCAAAACCCACAATTTAAGAAGCTTTTTTTCTTATAAACAGTAAGTTATTAGAACCTAGGTCTAGTAAACAACTACTCAGATTAGCTTTAATGAAGTTATATTTAATGAAATAAAAAAAACTGGAGCTTTTTCAGTTAGCAAATCACAAGGTCAGATCTGCATGTAAAGAAAGTTACTTGACAGTAATATGGGATAGACTGGAATAGTAAGAGGCAAATTAGGAAACATCATTTTGGAAGCCATTGCAATAATTTAGGTTAAGTGGTAATGAGGTTCTAAACCAAAGTAGAGCTGTGTGATTTTAGAGAAGGGGTCAAATGTAAGAGATGCTGTGGAGTTAGAAATAGCTCTGAAAACTGGTGGGGGGAAAAAGACTGAAGAATTGGGGGAAATGATAAAATTATAAAACAAAGGAGGTGGAATAAAAATGATCTCTTTGACAGAAATAGGGACATTCAGAAGAAGGAAGGTTTGGGGAGAAAGATTTTGAGTTTTGTTTTGGATATGTTGAGTTTAAGATTTCTATGAGCCATTATGTTTGAAATGCCAGTAGACTTGATGATCCATGATTGAAGCTTGCTAGAGAGACTGGAGCTGGTCATATATATCTGGAAGTCCTTGGCATTAAGAAGTTAAGTCTATAGGAGCTTATAAAATCATCAAAGAAGAATGCTTTACAAGAGATCCTTGTAAAGCATCTACAATTAGGGGAACATGATGAGAGATAATAAACTAGCAAAGAAGATTGAAAAGAAGTGATTTGATTACAGAGAGAGTATCCAGGAAGGGAGAGTGACCAGTGATAAAGACCATAAGCTTTGTGAATTATTAATACCATCAAATCAAACGAAAAGATCACTGCCCACTTCAGAGAAAGCAGTTTCAGTCAAGTAATGGGAAAACTTCCATGAAATAAATTGAAGTTCCTGGAAAGAAGAAATAAACATAGTAATTACAATGAAAATGGAGAGAGTAACTAGAAAACAATAAAAACTGGATATTGCAAAATTTTGACACCGACTATAATGCCCTTTTTTTACTCCAAAGATGAAATTTGAGAAGGCACCTTTCTCCACATCTTTTCAGAAGTGGGAAACTACAAGAATGGATCACTGTTTGATGGCAGATGTGTTGCTTACTTTTGCTGAAATAGTTTTCTCTTTTTAAAAAAATTTTTATAAGGATTGACTGGAGGAAGTATATATTGAGAAAATATAGGTAATGTAAAAACAAAGTAGGACAGATAGATGGCACAGGGGATAGAGTGTTGGGCTTCAATGCAGGAAGAGTCTTCTTCGTGAGTTCAAATCTGGGCTCAAATACTTACTAGTTGTATGACCTTGAGTAAGTCACTTAACCTTGTATGTTTCACTTCCTAATCTGTAAAATAAGTTGGACAAGCAAATAGGAAACCATCCTAATAGCTTTGCTTAAAAAACAAACAAAAAAACCAAATGCAATTATAGAGAATTGGACATGACTGAAATGACTGGACAACCATAAAAAATCAAAATATATAAATAACATTTATTTTTAAAAATTTATATTCTACAGTGAAATGATTCTGTTTTTAAATTTACTCCTTTGCCCTGTTAATTTGATGAATCTGTGAATTTATTCTTATGGGTATTTCCTTCAATGCTCAGATTACAATTCATTCACACTTTATGATCCTGTGTGACTCTTGTCCCTCCTGTCCTATCTCAATATGAATCCCTCACATGACCATGCTAGAACCTTTCTTCTATAACTCTAAACATTACAAGAATGCCACTCAAACATATTTAATTCTGCTCTTTCAGCCACTTCCCTTGCATAACCCTATTGGTAACATGTTGCAAGCTATTCAAACACCAGTTAATTGCAATAGAGTGGGTCAAGCTTAATTCTATGCAAGTTTAGATAAGTAATAGTAAATCCTTTCCTAAGAGAAGATTTTGATAGGCAGATAATCATGATGAAATCTTGGAGGGAAGAGGATTAAAGAAAGTTGCTAGGCAGATCTAAAAGTTAACCTGTTTCAAAAACTGCTCCAACTGTCCACAATGAGTAGAATATGCAAATGTAAAGACAAAGATCTACCTGGATTAAATATAAACATATGTTATCCTTAAATCTGGTTTTCAATAATACAATCTTCTGCTAGGATGATGGTGGTACCAGTCAGAGTTTTGTTATTTACAATCTGTGTAACTTTAAGCAAATAATTTAACCCCTCTGATTCTGTTTCCTGGTTTATTAAATACAAGATATTAGATAGTGTCTAAAGTAAATTCTGTCTTCGAAATTTTATAATTTCCTGATTCTCATCTGAAATTTGTCATGGATAGAAGATCACTATTCTAAATTAGAACATCCTGGTGGCAAGGAGTTTTTCTAAAACTATTTGCTCTTTTTTTCTCATTAATTGTTGCTAGATTTAAGACAAGTTCCATTTTCAGTCTCAGAGAAAAAGTGAAGCTAAATCAATGTTTCCAAAACATTGGTAACTGTTATGTGTAGAATAGGACTGAATCTTTTAGTGTCCATCTTCTTTTTGTACAATGGTAATACCCAGGATAGTAACTGGCAGCTAATTGAAATTAAGAAACCATTTGCTTTGCATTTTCCCATTGTCATTCTTACAGTGGGTCTAACCAAATGATGCTCATCTATGCTTCTTGCTCTGTTCCATACTTCTGAGCACCTAGGGTGAATTGCTTTTAGCTAAGGTACAATCATAATAATAGTTGCAGTAGCAAACAAAATTTTGCCCAAAGCAAGAAGAGAATCTCAACAAAAGTGGTCCCAGGATTTCTTTATTTCTCATGCTACTATAGGACTTAAGCAGTTAAGTAAAATGATGTAAAAGTCACCTTCTTTAACATTGAGGTCTAGCACTAGGTAGTGTGTTTTAGTAAGGTCAGGATATCTTTGATTTTAAGCAAATGTAATAGATGTTGAAAAAAAATAACCATTTGAAATTCATTTAGTGCAGAGTTTTTCTTAAGTAGTACCATTCACTCTCACAACTCAGACTCATGGGACCTCAGAGTTGAAAGAGATTCCAATTGCCATATAGATCGTCATGAATAGCAGTCTATTCTATAATGTACCCCAAAGTGGTCCCCAGCCTTTATTTGAAGTCAAGCCCTTTAATGGAAGGGACCATGAAAAGAGTATTACATGGCTTCTAAGTTTCTTTAATAATGAAGGTTGTTATCTAATTGCATCTCACCCATTTCTATCATTTTTCACAAATAGGAGTATTGTTTTGAAATCCAATCTCATTTCAGAATCTGACAATCAAGTTAGAACTCTTACTTTAACTATCTAGTTAATAATAGCTAACCTTTAAGATTTTTAAAATGATATTATAAAATGATATATATTTATGTGTGTATATATACATATCCTCATTTTACAAATTAGGAAACTGAGGCTTCCAGAAGTTAAATGACTTAAAGCTAGTAGATTTCTGAGGCAGGATTCACACTCAGATCTTCTTACCCCCAAGATCAGTGTTCTAACTCACCACTTGAGTTAGCCTGAGTGCAATGTCCAGATGCTACTAGTTCATCCTTCTCCTTTTGTTTTGAAGTTGATTAGATAGGATATTATTTGCTTTCCCTTGCCAAGGAAGAGAATCTTTTCTCAGAATGTATCTTGGCTCTAAAAGTACTGAGTTTCAAAATCTATCAATAGGTCCTTGTGAGGAGAGAGGGGAGGGAGGAAGTAGAATGTTGTGACAGATTTTTGTTTAAGGAAAAATTGAAGGTCTCACCTGACTTCTAATGGTTTGTAACCCAAGAAATCTCCAATAAAATATGTTTGCAAAAATGATCATGCCTCATTTGAATATTAACATAATTAATATATATTTATTGCCATATGAACATAGTTATAAAATATCATTTAAGGAAATAAAGACATTCCTTTATAATTTGAGACATTTTAATTGCTCAAGGGTAAGCAAAGTCTAGGTGATATAGTAAATAGAGGCAGGAAGTCCTGAGTTGAAATATGATTCTAGACACTTACTAGCTGTGTGACCCTGGACCCTGTCTGCTTCAGTTTTCTTAATTGTAAGATGGTGAACACCCTAGAACCTACCTCTCAGAGTTTCTGTGAGAACTAAATGAGACAATATTTGTAAAACACTTGGCCCAGCATCTGGCACATAGTAGGTGTTTAATAAATGTTTTTCCCCCTCTTATTCCCATACCAAAGAGATTAAGTTATGGAGGTTAAAAAAATAACAAAATTCATCTGGAAGAACAAAAAGTCAAGAATCTCAAGGGAAAAATTGAGGGTAAAATGGAAAGGAAGAGGTTCTATTAGTACCATATGCCAAACTACATTGCAAACAGTGATTATAAAAATATATTTGATTCTGGTTAAAAAATAATGAGGTCGGTTAGTGAAATAGTTTACATATTGTTTGTCCTTCTTGAAGAGGACATAATCAGGAAGGTGATGTCATGACTTGCAAGTGAATTGAATTTAAGTGAGAAAAAAGTTTTGCAAAGTCACCAACATCATTTTTTCCTCTGGGTCCAGTGGCAAGATACAATTTACCATGAATAGAGATGGTCTCTGAAACAGATTAGATACATAATACACAGAAGCAAATGATCATGGTAGCATACTATTTTAATAAACCCAAAGACATCAAGGATTAACTACTTAACAAGAACTTCTGGGGAAACTGGAAAAGTCTGGCAGAGATTAGATTTCGAGTGACATCTGATACCATATATCAAAGATAAGTTCTAAGTGGATAAATGATTCAGATACAAAATGTCATGAAGCACAAATCGGGAGAAGAAAATACCTATTACGATAGGGGAAGAATTTTTGACTAAATAAGGGATATAAAGGATAATAAAAAACAAAATGAACGATTTTGAATTTGTTAAATTGTAACACATGTGCATAAAAATATGGTTAAAATTAGAAAGGAAACAGTTATTTGGGGGGAAATCTTCACAGCGAGTTTCTCAAACAAAGAACTAATGTCCAAGATGTATAAAAAATTTATAAAAAAGCTTTACTAAAAGATAAGGTCAAAGGATATGGTCAGATAATTTTCAAAAGAAAAAATGTAAGCAATGAAAAAAGCCATATGAAAACTCCAATTATTAATTAATAAGAAAAAATGCAAATTTGAAAAATTGTAAGATTCCACCTTATACCCATCAGATTGACAAAAATGGCATCAAAATGCAATTTACAACCAAACCCACCCCTCCTCAAACTTCTATACTTATGAAGTCCAGGGTCAAGGATAACATCAGCCTTCCAGTCCTTCCAATTCAAAATTTCAGAAACAACTTTGTCCCTAAGTTCATATACAATCAGTTATCACATGTTCTCATTTATATTATATATTTCACAACATATCTCATGTCTGTCTGTTCTCTCTATTCACATAACTATCACCTAAGATTAGGACCCTATCACTTCCTTCCTAGACCTTTGCAATAGCCTCTTAAATGCTCTCCATGGCTCAAGATTTTACTCTCTCCATTGCATCCTTCACACTATTACCAATATGATTTTCCTAAAACATAGGGTGGACCATGTTGCTCTCTTCCTCAATAAATTCCAGTGACTCTCTATTATCTCTAATGTTAAATAGAATTCTTTCATTGGTATTTAAGAGCCTTTGCAGTCTGACTCCAATTTACTTCTTCGGCCTTATCATACATCATTTTTCTTCATATATTTTGTGATCCAGCCAAAGTGGGCTTCTTGTTATTCCTCACACACAAACTCTATGTTTCATATTTGCATTGGCTGTGTCTACTTCAGGAATGCATTCTTTCTTAACTTCTCTAGGTTTTTTTTGTTGTTGTTGTTGTTGTTTTTTTTTTGAAACAGCACACACTTCACCTGCTATATGAAGTCTTTCTTTATCTCCTCAGTTGCTAATGCCTTCATCCCTCTCTAAATTATCCTATATTTATTTTGTACATATTTATATGTGTATATGTTATCTTCCCCTGTATGGTAGAAGCTTCTTAAAAACACAGACTTTTTCTTTCTTTTTTCCTCATCTCCTAGCACAGTACCTGGAATGTACTAGGTGCTTCATAAATACTTATTGATTGATTAATTGGTGCTCCTGTTTGTAGACAACACTGGGTTGACTGCATCAAGTTTAATATACTATAGGGCCTCCTCAGTAAGATCCATGACTACTGAAAAGATCAGCTCAATAACTCCTATAGGAAAAATCCTGTAGATGAAGAATGTCTATGATCAAGACTTTGATATGCAGTTAGATAAAGTGGTCCTTTGAGTTAATCCATCATTACATAGATCTCAGACAGGCATTGCAGATAGAAAATGACCTGGGTCCAGAATTAGAGAAGAAGATGGACTGCATGCCCTTGGGAAATTGTTCAGTGCTTTTAGTGATTTGCAAGTTGCTCCTTGACACAAAATCCTCTATTTTCAATTCCATTGTTATATAATTCTGAATCACAGAACACCACAAGCTCTGACAAATAAAAAAATTGGAAGCTCAAGTGGCACTGAGGAGATTTGGATAGGTCTAAGAAAGCTGAAAAATATTACCATTGATGGATCATGTGAAATAAGTGGAGTAGATGTCATTTAAGAATTGTAACACCAGGGGGGCAGCTAAGTGGCTCAGTGGATAGAGCACCAGCCCTGAAATCAGGAGGCCCAGAGTTCAAATCTAGTCTCAGACACTTAACACTTCCTAGCTGTGTAACCCTGGGCAATTCTCTTAACCCCAGCGTCAGGAAAAAAAAAAAAAAAAAAAAACGAATTGTAACACCAAAAAAAAGAGGTTGTTAAGTCATTTGGTGAAACTGAAGAATAAATACCCCAAGAGCTCATTGTTAATTATAAAAATGCTAAGCTACAGAGAAGATCTCTTCTGCATTGAATAAAATATCTAGAAAGGATTCCTGGAAAGACAAGGTGAAGAATTACATGGAATGAGAAAGCTTCAATGCTTCATCGCATCTATGATCACCTAGGAGAGTATGTGTGTGTGTGTGTGCACATGTGTGTATGTAAGTATGTGCATGGGGACAACCAGGTGTTGCAGTTGATCATGCATCAGCCTGGAGTCAGGAAGACCTGAATTAAAATCTATCTTCAGGCACTTAATAGCTGTATAATCATATTCATTTTAGTTTCTTATGTAAAAGAAGCTAGAGAAGGAAATGGAAAACTATTCAAGGATCTTGGCCAAAAAAACCCCAATTGAGGTCACAAAGATTCAGACATTTCTGAAACAACTGGACAATGTACATTCATGTATATTACATGATTAGTATAAGGAGATTTATTATTTGTAAGACCTAACTGCACATGTGCATGCACATATACACATGCATGCACACACATCTATATAGCCAGGTCTTGAAGTGAATAATGAATACTGCTAAAATGGTCATATTATTCAAATATGTGCTACATATTTTTATTGGGCTGGAACCAATGACCATATTTTATTTCATTAAAATTCAAATAAAATATAGCCACTTTAGAGGATTCATTATTTGTATATCCTATATGTGTGTATATACACATCCATCCACATACATATATATGCATATATATATAAAGATGTATATGCTCATTTGAGAATATATATATACATACATATCTATATGTGGCATATATGTATACATATGGAGATGACAGTAAATACATTGAATATTGAATTTTTAAAATTTTAATTCCTCCCAACATTGCTGTCTTCTTTATTTAGCATGGAAAACCTTAAAAAGCACCATCTAAAAGGAGCAACATCTAGGAATAGAAGACAAAAAAGGCATGAGATAATTACTAAAATTGCGAACTTGTTTATTCTGGTATAATATTTTAGAAATATGTATGCATTAATGTTAAAGAATTGCTGCTAAAAGATTTAATCTATCTTTGATTTGATTTTAAGTTAAGAAAAATTGGGGTATTAAAAAAGTTCTCGGGTAACTTACCTAAAGAGGTCACATGTTTATATCTCCTAATTAAACCATGTTGCTTTCTAAATTGTATACTGGGGCGTGGGGGGGGGGGGGCAGGTAGTTGATGTAGTGGATGAAGCATCAGCCCTGAAGTGAGGAAGACTTGAGTTCCAATCTGAACTCAGACACTTAACACGTCCTGGCTTTTTGACACTGGACAAGTCACTTAACTGCAATTGCCTCAGGAAAAAAAAATGTTCATTGGGTAATTTGTAAAAATTGTATGAGTCACTCCTGCTAGATATGTGGTATACATTTTGTGAAATTTGGTCCGAAGTTATTTGGTCCGAATAGATATTAGCTACATTTTGAATCTTAAGATTTGTCCTGCTTTTTGCCTTTAACAAAGAAGTAAAAGAAGAAAATTTTTGTAAAGGGATATGTGCAATTGTGACACAAATTGTATCTGAAAGGTGTTTAAGATAAATAAGAGGGTATTAAGGAGATGTCCTTCCAGAAGGAGGGAGCCTGGCTCCAGAATATTCAAGTTAGGTTTTACTGAAATGACACCAGTACGGAAACTGAGGTATTTACTGATATAGTGGATAGGTAGAAGCTTTCCCTTGAGTCCTGCTGCCTTAAGAAGGGTTAGGGGAATAACATTGGAACAAATTATATGTAAGTATGGATAAGTAAAGACTAATAATAGTTATAATGGAATATAAGGTTTTTTCCTAAGGTTTTATAAGAAATAATGGGGAAGGATTGCAAATTGAGTGGTAATTTCATATATTTGGGCATCTGCCATCATCAGGAAAAGTGGAAAGAATTAATCCGATTTTTAAGAAACGGATTACTAAACTGATGTAAGAGAATAAATTGCCTTGCACCAAATGTTTGCTTAATGCTTTGTTAAAGAATTAGAACTGTCCCCAGAAGTGATCTGGGATTTTCCCCATATAAAATACTTTTTGGTTTATTTTATTTGGGATAAAGGGAAAGACTCTCTTTCAAAATAAAGGATAAGTTTTTAAGGAATTACAGACTGGAAATGTCCTCATCCCTTTCAGCCCTTAGGAATCAGGGATTGCTGGCTCCACACAACAGCTCTAGAGTCTGCAGTTCCAGGAAAGTGGATGCTTACTAAGTCCTGATAGTTTTAAATGGAGTCATAATACTTTTTGTCTGCCTCCCCTGTGTCACACAGCTTATCACAAGGGTAGTACAGACATCACTATCCAGGATGGTAAAGACTGAACAACCTGGAGGGGGAGGTCCAGTTGGACTTGGAGTATTAGAAGGATGAGAATGGACCCCAGGAGAGAAAAAAGAGAGAAGGGATTGGAGACTGAGAACAAGAGGGTTGAGGAAATTTATCAAGAATGGTGTGAGAGGTCTTCAAAGGTTAATAAATAAAGGGACAAGTCTAAATGGTATAAACTGAGTGGAAATCTCTCATAAAAATGTGTTCTTGACCCTGATTGTAACTTGAGACTTTGCAATAATAAGTTGAACTATAGCTAAAAGCTACAGATGTTTGATTATTTTAGATAAACAAAAATTTCCCTCCCATCTCTTCCCACCCTTTTCATTAGCATTTAAATAACCTAATAGATAAAGTGTGTTCTGGGGTCTATATTTAGTCTCTGGGTAAATTAGAATTCACCAGCCAATGGGAAAAAAGGTCAGAAGTGGAGGGGCTTTCACCTTTTGGTCTATATAATCTGGTGTTTTGTAGTTTGCACTTTGCCCTCCTCTACTGATACCTTGCCTGTTGGGAATTGCCCTTTTCAGTGAGATCATAATAAATCCTTTTTTCTTTTTTAATCTTGAGAGTCTCTGATTTTAATTTGGATAAGGATCATTCTCCCACACACAGCAATCACTGTCCTTCTGTTTTGTAATCTGGTCCTTACCAAGCAAGCCATAAATGATACTGCTCCTCAGGGACTCCACTCCCTTGGAACTGCAAGGACTCTTCTCTGCCTTTGAACTCTGCCCTAAAAGTAAGCATAGGCCATGGGTTACCAAACAGTACCCCCTCAAGTGCCCTGTAATCTCTTTGTGACCACTTGCCAGGTTCCCTTCCCACTTCTGGCTTAAGAGCTCCTAAAGCTGCTGCTTCTGTTGCTGCCTCCAAGGCTCACAGCTGAAGCTGCTGCTATATCCCCAAAGACTTCTCCTCCTCAGTTGCATTAGGCTAGAGAAACGTCTCATTCTGGTCTTTTGTTGGGTTTGCCACTCCAGAACTCAGTCGGAGGTGTTGTTTGGAGAAGAAGGCTGGGAGAGCTTAGCTGCTCCTTCTGTTCTTGGCTCCATCCCATGCTAGTTAATTCTTGATCGAACCATTTGCTATTCCTGAGATTAGATGGCTTCTGGCACCAGCCCCAGGATGGCTTGAAATTTAGGCTCCTGAGGAAAGGGATCCACATGTGCAGAAATGTTCATGGTAGCCCTTTTTGTAGTGGCAAAGAACTGGAAATTGAGTGGATGTCCATCAATTGGAGAATGTCTGAATAAATTGTGGTATATGAATATTATGGAATATTATTGTTCTGTAAGAAATGACCAACAGGATGATTTCAGAAAGGCCTGGAGAGACTTACATGAACCGATGCTGAGTGAAGTGAGCAGAACCAGATCATTATACACTTCAACAACAATACTGTATAATGATCAATTCTGATGGACCTGGCCTCCTTCAACAAGGAGATGATTCAAGCTAGTTATAATGGAGTTCTGATGGAGAGAGCCATCTACATCCAGAGAGAGGATTGTGGTAACTGAGGGTGGATCACAACATAGCATTTTCACACTTTTTATTGTGGTTTGTATAAATTTTATTTTCTTTCTCATTTTTTTCCTTATTGATTTTTTTGTGCAGCAAGACAATTGTATAAATATGTATGTCTATATTGGATTTAACATATATTGGATTACATGCCATCTAGAGGAAGAGGTGGGAGGGAAGGGGAAAAATTGAAACACAAGGTTTTTCAAGGGTCAATACTGAAAAAATTATCCATGCATATGTTTTGAAAATAAAAAAACTTCAGTTAAAAATGTTAGGCTCCTGGTCTTAGAGCTTACATAGACCCATTTCTTATGTCCATTTGCAGAATTTTAACTTCTTTTGTTAACACACACTCCCACATGCCACTCAGCCATCCCCCAACCTCAATTGTTAAAGAAAACTTTGCCTAGTGTTTAGTGATCACTCAATTTTGTAGATATTCTTCAGCACTCTTTGGGGGCTGAAAGAAGACACTAGACTTAATGACTCAAGCTTTAATGTTCCCTTTGGAGTAATGGTTCATCTAGCTAAGTCATGCTTTAGTGATAATTAGAAAAGAGGTGACCGACATGGAAGCTGTACTCCATGGCTTCATTCATTGGAACATTTTTTTTAATGGCTAACTTATATGATAAGTGTGGGACTTTCAGTTTGCTTGGTTACTTCTATAGGTATGATTAATTGCAAGTGGGCATGAGAAAGAAGCAATATTAAAGTTTCTTTGATTCAGATGAACTCTTTGCAAATGAATATGCATAAAATCAACATAATTACTGTCTTGATTATTCTTCTTAAATGCCATAATCAAAATCTGTGCTAAGCCCTAAAGAGCAATTCAAATGGACAAAATTACTGTCCTCTCTGTGCTCAACATTGACAGAATCAATGTGATTTTTTTTTATTTCTTATACAATTGTACCAATATTTGGAAGAGCCACATAACTCAGTGAAGTAATATTTTACAAGTGACCAATACATGATGCTAGGAAATCATGCATGAATAAAAGATCCATTCCAACTCCAAGAAAGACTGGTGAATTTTAATATAACAGAGAATGAAAAAGTTCATTGACATAATTTCAGATTTCACATTTGTAACTAACCTTTAAGGGCCTATCACTTGTCAAATTTGGATGTAAAGAAAATTATGCTTTAGTATCTAGAAAAGCTATTAAAATTCTCCATTTTTCTAACTAAACATTATAGACTTTATATAAGACATTATAAACAACATCTCATTACAAATTGACTAAGATGTAGATATGAGAATCTAGCTGTCTCATTTTAAGTGGGACATTAAAGAGATTTCCAAAAATGTAAAAAAAAAAAAAAAATGCTACTCTTCCTCATGTATTTTCTTGTTTCGAAAAAAATGTATCTATGTTAATAGATTTATTATTATTGTTGCTTTAAATAAATTAATAAATATTTTTATTTCATTAGTGTTAATGTCTAATGTGGCAAATATAACCCATTTAAACAAGATCTCTGTGAATCCTCAATGATTTTGAAGTGTATATAGGGGTACTGAGATCAAAAAATGTGAAAAGTCATAGTAGAATACCATTCTGCCAAGGTTGAATGTCAATATACCAGAATTATAACAATATGCTCACAAGTGCATCTATGTGACATCTAAGGTTTAAGAAGCTAAATGTTGACCTGGCTTAACAAACCTAGAAAGACTCTCTAAGGACAATGAAATCCTGGGTGAAAATTGAAATATTTTTTCTCTCTCTTCCCAATTAAAGTTTTAAATTTTCATAGATAATAACAATAATAAGCATTTATATAATGCTTTAAAGTTAGCAAATAATTTTATACCCATGTATTAATATATGTATATATTACATATTATAAAGTACAAATTATATTAAATATTATCCAATATCAATATGACATATTCTATGTATGTAAAAATATTATTTGATATCTAGAGATCTCTCTCTCATCTCCAAAGCTAGTAAGTATTTGAAGCAATATTTGAATCCAGGTCTATTCAAACCCGATGTCTCACATTGTAGCTACTGAAACACCTAGCTACATACATGAAAAAAATAGATCTTAGGCTGAAAAAGATAATGTCAAAGAATACAGAATTTAGTTTTCTAATCTATGGCTTAAGATGCCAGAATAATGAATGAACTCTTATTCAGTGATGAAGTACATCAAACAAGAACTGGGAGGAAAATGTGTTTAAATAGAAATCACATGAGCTTGTACTGGACAGCACTGCCCTTTGCCTCCATGTGACAGACCTCTCATGCTACCTTTCTATGTTGTTTTGGGCTAGAAAATAGTTTTGTTCCATCTTTTTGTTGGTTTTACTGTTCCAGAATTCATTTTGAGGAATTTCTTTAGAGTTGTTTGGAGGATACTTCAGAAGAGTTCCTGTCTTATTCTATCATTTGCCTCTGTTATTGGAATGTACTTTTTAAGGGGTAGGAATTATTTCCATTTTTACTTTTCATCTCCAATGCCTGGGTTTGGCAGGTATTCTGCTTTTAAAAATAATTGCTGAATTGAATTGTTGTTTATAAGTAAGGAAATAGTGAGATAACCCCATGTTTGTATTCCACGTTGAGCTTACCAGCCAATGTTTAGCATCTTCTGCCTATGACTTTGGAGATAAAAAACTAACCAGACTCACCTAAGTGAAAACATGCTCTTTTCCCCATAATGCTTACGACCTTTATTTTCCACAGGAAGATTCCCTGGTGTAAAGGTGATGCTTGTGAGACAGAATCTACTCAGCAATGGAGAGAAATGTCAGAGTTTGACAGAATTAGATGTGACAAGTCCAAGAGTGATATATATAAAAGACTGTCCTGACCCCCTTTTTCCTCCTGTTGTGACCTGAACTATCTCATCTGAGGCTTTAACTCTCCTACTCCTCTGGCACATGAGATCATATTGTATTTATCCATTCCCACTTCACTGACCCAGTTTTCAGTACTTTTTCTTACTGTTAAGAGCCATTTAAATTCTTTGCCCTAAATTCTTCTTTCCTTATTGCCCTTTTTATCCTTAATATTATCCCTGATGTTGTGCCTTAAAGCTTTTTCTTCAGCTTTTTTTGAATTGACACAGGGTAGTCCCTATTTTAGTATACCTAGAGAACCAACATATAGTTGTTGTTTAGTCATTTTTTTTCAGTCATGTCCACATCTTTGTGACCTTCTTTGAGGTTTTCTTGGCAAAGATGCTGGAGTGATTTTGCCATTTCCTTCCCCAGCTAATTTTACAAATAAGGAAACTGGAAAACAGGGCTTATGCAAAACCAGATTTGAATTCAGGTTTTCCTGACTCTAGGTCCATTATGCCATATATTTGCCCAAGCACATAGTAAGTGTTTAATAAATATTAATTTAGTTATGTCAGCAAGTAGTTCTCCCAGATGGAAGGAGGGGACGGTAGGAAACAGAATCTGTGGCAAGTGGAAGAAAAGTTCAGGAATAAGGCACTCCAAAGGGGAAGGGCAGAGTAGGGATACAGACTGGTGCCAGTGCCAGTCAGTTGAAGGGAATGATGCTGATACCCTAAACTGCCCATAATCATGAGGAGTCAGAATATTGTCTGGCTTACTAACCTGATTAAGAAGCCAAAATTCTGTGGTTCTACTGCTACTGGGACATGGTGAATTCATCCCTTCTGGAATCCTTCTTCTCCCCTACCTCATGAATTATCATTACTTATCCATAAATGTTATTTATATGCTGTCTATACTTTTATAATATCTTTTACAATATTTCAGATAAATATTGTTGTTCAGTCATGTCTGACTTTCCATGACCCCATTTGGGGATTTTGTAGGAAAAGATACTGGAGTGCTTTTTTGTCATTTCCTTTTCCACTTCACTTTACAGTTGAGAAACTGGGGCAAACATATCCAGGATATACCGAGTAAGTATCTGAGCCCAGATTTGAACTTATAAAAGTGTGTCTTGTTGGTTCTAAACCCAGTGCTCTATCCACGGAGTTACCTTGCCATTCTGCAGATAAAGATTAAGTGATTTTTGTTTCATTCTGAACAAATCAGCCAACAGGCAACAAGAATTTATTTCAATAGATCCATATTTTTTAGGAATTGTTAAATTACATAGTCTCAAAATTAAGAATTGACAATGGATAAAGGAATAAATATTTTCCCCCTGTGGAAAATAGGTTCATACAGCTAGGAAGTATTAAGTGTCTGAGACCAGATTTAAACTCAGGTCCTCTTGACTTCAGGGCTGGTGCTCTATCCACTGAACTACCTAGGTGCCCCAGGAGTAAATAAATTTAAGAATATTGATTCTATACTTAGGTTTAATTAAACTAATTCAGAATTTATTAAGCATTTACTATGTCTCAAGCTATATGCTAAGGAACGAGAGATACAAAAAATTAAACAAAGATTATTCCCATGGAATGTACACTCTTTCTTTCCCTTTTTTTAAATGATGTGTTTTGTTTTTATACATTTAATATAATACATAATTATAATGTATATGGTTTATACATTACTCCTATTAGGTGAAAGGTCTCTTGTAACAAAGTCAGAGTTAAGTAAACTGAATGATACAATGACCTCAACTGAAAGTGCATGCATGCAGTTATTCACAGTTGAACCATTACTTGTACTTCTCTCTTTTTTTTTTTCAAATCAACAGAAATAAATTTTCTCTCCATCCTATTTCCCTGCCCCATTGAAAAGGAAAAAAAAGAAAAACAAAAACAAATTTCTCAACAACTATTTAAGAACATGCCAAGTTTCAGACAATCCACTAAGTGCTAGATATAAACTAAAGGTTAAATAATAGATTTGTCAAAGAGCAGCCAGTCTAATGGAGAAACTACTTATAAATGACTAAATAAACACAAGATACATCACAGTAAATGGAAGGTAATCTGAAAGGGGAGGATACTAGAAGTTAGAGGGTAGAGATTGAGAAAGGCTTCTTGCCTTTTAGTTTATAAGCTGAGTCTTGAAATAAGTCAGAAAAATTAAGAGGTAGAGGTAAAGGGACAGTTTTTCAAGCATGAGGGACAGCCAATGTGAAGGTATGTGGGCAGGAAATGAAATGTTTATTAAAGGATCTGCAAGTAGAACAATATAGGGGAGTAAAAATAGGAAGACTGGAAAGATAGTAAAGATCCAGGTTATAAAGAGCTTTAAATGCCAAACAAAGAACTATATGTTTGATCCTGAGGTAATTGGGAGCCATTGGGACTCAATGAAAAGAGTTGTGAAGAGAGTGGGAGGTGAGGAAGTGGAGGCACCACAGCTTTTTCAAAGGAGCTAAACCAAGAAAGGGAGACATGGGAGGATCAAGTAAGGAGTTTTTAAGAAGGGGGAGATATGGGAATGCTTGCAGAAAGTAGGGAAGGAGATAATGATTAGGGAGATATTGAATATAGGAAAACAGACCACACTATTGAGAAGAACAAATAGCCTTAGGCTTAACTATGAGCTTAATAAGAATCTCTCTGTCTCTCTGTCTCTGTATCTCTCTGTGTCTGTCTCTTTCTGTGTCTCTCTGTCTGTGTGTTTTTCTCTCTGTCTCTCTATATCTCTCTATCTGTCTCTCTCTCTTCTCACATACACATATATACAAAGAGTTTTCATTTATTGATAATAAAAAACTCATTGTTTCATTTATTTTTAATCTTTTTCTTGTTCCATAACTATCATCACAGACTGGAAGAAGTACTTCAAAATTTACAGAAACTCCCTCATGAGTTAAGTAGTGCTGTTATGCCTCAATTTCCCTGCATTGTTCTGCCTCAATTTCCTTGAATTGTTCTGCCTCAGTCTCCCTGGTGTCAACCTCCTTCCTGGACATTAGGACTGAGATGATCAGGACTGGGAGTCCTGGCCACTAGCATTCCAAGAAGTCACAGAACTGCAGATGGCTTATGTCAGGTACCTAGATGGGACCCTCTGAAACAGACTTAGTGGCTCCTAGCCTCTTCCCAACTTGGCAGAATTTATGATCCTTCCTTACCTCCGACATGTCAGAACTGAATTTATGGTCCTTTCCTGGAAGTTCCTACTCACCAGTGCTCTACTCCCCTCTGCCTTTGTTGGAATGGAGCCCTATAAAAGTCCCTGGAATCCCTCACTCCTGGCTGGATACTTTGAGATAAGAGTCCAATCCAACCGGCTGGAGTCAACATGGATCCTCTTTTGCCCCCAGTCCAAACCTCCTTCCTGGCCATTAGGACTGAGATGATCAGGACTGGGAGTCCTGGCCACTAGCATTCCAAGAAGTCACAGAACTGCAGATGAGAAGTCTCTAGCCTCCATTTATTCTTTAGTATTTTGATTGGTATGGCACTGACTAAATTAATTAAGTAAGATTGTCATTTTTATCATATTAGCTTGGCCTACCTCTGAGCAATTGATATTTTTCCAATTTGGCTCTGACTTCATTTGTGTAATTGTGATCATATAGTTCCTAGAGCTGTCTTGGCAAGAAGAATATCAAGTAATTATTTTAAATTGAATTTTTCTTTCTGTCTCTTGCTGTTGCATTTCTTAGTAATACATGGAAACATTGATTTTTATATAGGTTTATTTTATATTCTGCAACTTTGCTAAAGTTTGTTAATTATTTCAAGTAAGTTTTAAGTTCATTCTCTGAATATAATGTCATATCATCTACAAAGAATGATAGTTTTGTTTCCTCTTTGCCTATTTTAATTCCTTCAATTTCTTTTTTTTATCATGGCTAAAACTAACATTTCTAATGCAATTCCACTTTAATTTATTTAGTGCCATATCAATCAAAATTTTAAAAAATCAAATTAAAACAGCTTGAGTTACCATCTTACACCTATCAGATGGGCTAATGCAATAGAAAAGGAAAATGATAATTGTTGGAGGGGATATGAGAAAATTGGGACATTAATGCATTGTTGCTGGAATTGACCCAATTATTCTGGAGAAATTTGGAACAATGTCCAAAGGGCTATAAAATGGTTCATACCCTTTACTCTAGTAATACTACTCTTAGGTCTATATTCCAAAAAGAGCATAAAAAAGGGAAAAGGATGCATATGTACAAAATATTTATAGCAATTCTTTTTTGGTGACAAAGAATTGGAAATTGAGCACATGCTCATCAAATAGGGAATAGCTGAGCAAATTATGGTATATCAATATAATGGAATATTATTGTGCTGTAAGAATTGATGAGCAGCCAGATTTCAGAAAAATCTGGATTTATATGAATTGAAGTAAAGTGAAGTGGGCAGAACCAAGAGAAAGTTGTTCATATCACACTACTGTGCATGATAATCAATTATGATAAATTTGGCCTTTTCAGCAATAATCCAAGACAATTCCAAAAGATTTGTGAGGGAAAATGCCATCCACATCCAGGGAAAGAACTATGGAGTATGAATGTGGATCAAAGAGTACTATTTTCCCCAGGTTTTTTTTTTCAATCTTATGGTTTTTCCTTTTAGTTCTGATTCTTCTTTCACAGCACGACTGTATGGAAATGTTTTTAACATAATTGTCATCTTTAGCCTATATCAGATTACTTGTTATCTTTGGGAAGAGGTGAAGGAAGTGAGGCAGGGGAAAATTTTTGGAACTCAAAAACTTATACAACTATCTTTATGTGTAATTGGGGTAATGGGAATCAAATACTATTAAGAGGAGACAAAAAAAGAAATGATGAGAAAGCAGATTTCAGAAAAAGCTGGAAAGACTTACATGAACTGATGCTGAATGAAGTGAGCAGAACCAGGAGAACATTGTGCACAAGAATAGCAACATTGTGTGATGATCAACTATGAAAGCTTTAGTTCTTTTCAGCAATACAATGACCCAAGACAATTCCAAAAGATTCATGAGAGGAGCTGCTAAGTGGTATGGTAGATAGAGCAAGGCACCTGGAATCAGGAGGACCTGAGTTTAAATGTGGTTTCAGATGCTTAATACTTAGTGGCTATGTCACCCTGGGCAAGTTAGTTTACTTTGATTGCTTCACAAAAAATCAAAAGACATGACGAAAAATCTTGTTCACATCTAGAAAAAGAACTATTGAATATGAATGCAGATCAAAGTGTACTATTTTCACTTTGTTTTGGGCTTTTTTTTTCTTTCTCGTGATTTTGCCCTTTTGTTCTGAGTCTTCTTTCACAATATGACTAATATGATTGTATATCCATAACCTACAGAAAATTGTTTGCTGTCCTGAGGAGGGGATAAGGAAGTGAGGCTAGGAGAAAGTTTTGGAACTCAGAATCTTACAAAAGTGAATGTTAAAAACTATCTTTATGTTTAATTAGAAAAAATATTATTAAATTGAATGGGGGAGGGAAATAACATATAGGATCTTTTCCTTTTCCCCTGATGATCTTGGAAAACAGTGATGTTATTGCTAACTCAAAGTTTTAATCACAGTTTTAAAACCCTTTAGTGGCAATTCTAGATTGTTCTAAAATATTTTGATCAATTTACAGTTCTATCAACAATATAACTTTTCCAATTTTTCCACATTGCTCTAACATTTGTCATTTTCCCCTTCTATTGTTTTAGCCAATCTGACAAATGTGAGATTTTATTTTGATTTTAATTTCTTCAATCAATATTGATTTAGAACATTTTTTCATATCACTATATATAGCTTTAATTTCTTCATCAAAAACTGTCTGTTCATGTCCTTTGACCAATTAGCAAATGACTTATAGTCTTATAAATTTGACGAAGTTTACTTGACATATGAGATCTTTATCTGAGAAACTAATTCCCCCTAATTTTCTGCTTTCCTTCTAATCTTGACTACATTGGTTTTATTTGTACAAAAACTTTGCAATTTAATGTAATCACAATTATCCATTTTGCATCTCATAATGCTCTCTATATCTTGTTTATTTATAAATGATTTCCCTATCCATAGGTCTTATATATTCCATATTCTTCTAATTAGGATATTTTTCTTTATATCTTGGTTATGTATCTATTTTTAAAATAGTGTGGAGATTGGTCTATATCCAGTTTCTACCAGACCATTTTCCATTTTTCCAACAATTTTTCCAAATAGTGAATTCTTATCCCCAAAACTTAAATCTTTATATTTGTTAAACACAAAATTACTATTATTATCATTTACCACTGTATATTGTTTTTCAGTGATCCACATTTCTATTTTAGCCAGTACCAGATAATTTTGATAATTATTACCTTATAGAATAGTTTATAATCTGATACTAGATTTTTGCATTTTTATAATTAATTCTTTTGATCTTATTGATCTTTTGTTTTTCCATATGAATTTTGTTATTTTTCTTTTTTCTTGATAGCATTTTATTTTTCCAAATACTTGTAAAGATAGTTTTCAACATTTTGTTAAGGTTTTATGTTCCAAATTTTTTCTCCTCTTCTTCCTCTTTCACTTCCCCAAAACAGCAAGCAATCTGACATAGATTATACATGTATAGTACTTTTAAACATTTCCATATTTGTCTTCATGTTGAAAAATGACTGAACAACAAGTACAATAGAGAGAAGGCAGGCTAGGTAATGAGGAAATAAAACTATCACTATTTGCAGATGATATGATGGTATACTTAGAGAACCCCAAAGACTCTGCTAAAAAGCTATTAGAAATAATTCATAACTTTAGCAAAGTTTTGGGATACAAAATAAATCCACATAAATCCTAACCAACACAATCCAACAACAAGAGATACAAAAAGAAATTCCATTCAAAATAATTGTCGATAGTATAAAATATTTGGGAATATATCTACCAAAGGAAAGTCAGGAATTATATGAGCAAAATTACAAAACACTTGCCACGAAAATAAAGTCAGATTTAAATCATTGGAAGGACATTAAGTGCTCTTGGATAGGCCCAGCGAAGATAATCAAGATGACAATGCTCCTTAAACTAATCTATTTATTTAGTGCTATACCAATCAGACTCCCAAGAAACTATTTTAATGACCTAGAAAAAATAACAGCAAAATTCATATGGAAGAACAAAAGGTCGAGAATTTCAAGGGAATTATTGGAAAAAAAAATCAAATGAAAGTGGCCTAGCTGTACCTGATTTAAAACTATATTATAAAGCAGCAGTCACCAAAACCATTTGGTGTTGGTTAAGAAATAGACTAGTTGATCAGTGGAATAGGTTAGGTTCACAGGACAAGATAGTGAGTAAAAATAGCAATATCGTGTTTGATAAACCCAAAGATCCCAACTTTTGGGGTAAGAATTCATTATTTGACAAAAACTGCTG
This sequence comes from Sminthopsis crassicaudata, assembly GCF_048593235.1. NCBI lineage: Eukaryota > Metazoa > Chordata > Mammalia > Dasyuromorphia > Dasyuridae > Sminthopsis > Sminthopsis crassicaudata. The sequence goes on along the minus strand of NC_133619.1, from coordinate 399,224,150 downwards.
GGAAAACTGGAAATTAGTATGGTAGAAACTAGGCATGAACCCACACTTAACACCACATACTAAGATAAGATCAAAATGGGTCCATGATTTAGGCATAAAGAATGAGATCATAAATAAATTAGAGGAATATAGGATAATTTACCTCTCAGACTTGTGGAGGAGGGAGGAATTTGTGACCAATTTGTGAAGGAATTTGTGTCCAGACAGGTTGTCTGGACAATTACAAGGTGACCAAAGGAGAACTAGAGATCATTATTGATCACAAAATAGAAAATTTTGATTATGTCAAATTAAAAAGCTTTTTGTACAAACAAAACTAATGCAAACAAGATTAGAAGGGAAGTTACAAACTGGGAAAATATTTTTATAGTTAAAGTTTCTGATAAAGGCCTCATTTCCAAAATATATAGAGAACTGACTCTAATTTGTAAGAAATTAAGCCATTCTCCAATTGATAAATGGTCAAAGGATATGAACAGACAATTTTCAGATGATGAAATTAAAACTATTTCCACTCATATGAGTGTTCCAAATCACTATTGATCAGAGAAATGCAAATTAAGACAACTCTGAGATAGCACTACACACCTGTCAGATTGGCTAAGATAACAGGAACAAATAATGATGAATATTGGAGGGGCTGTGGGAAAACTGGGACACTGATACATTGTTGGTGGAGTTGTGAAAGAATCCAGCCATTCTGGAGAGCAATCTGGAATTATGCCCCAAAAGGTATCAAATTGTGCATACTCTTTGATCCAGCAGTGCTACAACTGGGCTTATATCCCAAAGAAATACTAAAGAAGGGAAAGGGACCTGTATGTGCCAAAATATTTGTAGCAGCCCTTTTTGTAGTGGCTAGAAACTGGAAAATAAATGGATGCCCATCAATTGGAGAATGGTTGGGTAAATTATTGTTAGGATTACTAGGTGAGAACTCAGGTTGTCTGGACAGTGACAAGGTGAGAATTCAGGTTGTCTGGACAATTACAAGGTGAGAACTCAGGTTGACTTGACAGTTCTCTGGCTCAGACCTTTGGCTTTGTCCTTTAAAGGGAATTTACACCTTAGGAATTCTAAGAGGAGCAAGCTCATTGGTTGGAGTACTTCTTCCCAGAAGCCCTTGCATTATCCCACACCCATTCTCTGGGAGGATAAAAGAGGACACCACTCCAGAGATACGAGAAGTCTCTGCATTACATCAGGCTTGACAGGGCTCTCTGCAGGAAGGGAAGTCACTTCTCTGGACAAGAGTTAACGGCAACTGCCTGGAGACAACGGTTCTCTACAGGAAGAAGAATCTGTCTGAGAGATTTGAGTAGACACAGCAGATCTCTTCCCAGAGAGCGATCCGGCAGCTTCTGGAGACGACAGCTCGCTACAATTGGCACCTCACGTTGGGCGCCAATTGTAATGTTCTGATCGTCTCTCAGTTGTAATCCTTCTCTGGGAGGGGGTTTCTTTTCTGTATAATCTTTTCCTCTATGAGCAGGTTTCTTGGGAGGCTTCTGGAGCCTCCAGCCAGCCTCTTCTTCTTCCTGAATGCTGGCTCTGAATCTCCTCCAGCTTTGTCCTTCCCCAGTCCAGACTGCTCTCCAGGCTCAATGTTGCCTCTTTTATCCTCCCAGAGTATGGGCGTGAGATATTGCAAGGGATTCTAAGAAGAAGTACTCCAACCAATGAGCTTGCTCCTCTTAGAATTCCTAAGGTGTAAACTCCCTTTAAAGGCCTAAACCAAAGGTCTGAGCCAGAGAACTGTCAAGTCAACCTGAGTTTTCACCTTGTAATTGTCCAGACAACCTGAATTCTCACCTTGTCACTGTCCAGACAACCTGAGTTCTCACCTAGTAATCCTAACAAATTATGGTATATGAATGCTATGGAATATTATTGTTCTGTAAGAAATGACCAGCAGGATGAATACAGAGAGGCTTGGAGAGACTTACATGAACTGATGCTGAGTGAAATGAGCAGAACCAGAAGATCACTGTACACTTCAACAACAATACTGTATGAGGATGTATTCTGATGGAAATGGATATCTTCAACAAAGAGAAGATCTAATTCAGTTCCAATTGATGGACAGAATCAGCTACACCCAGAAAAGGAGCACTGGGAAAGGAGTGTAGACTTTGCATTTTTGTCTTTCTTCCCAAGTTATTTTTACCTTCTGAATCCAATTCTTTCTGTGCAATAAGAAATTCGGTTCTGCACACATATATTGTATCTAGGATATGCTATAACACATTTAACATTTATGGGACTGCCTGACATCTAGGGGAGGGGATGGAGGGAAGGAGAGAAAATTCTGAATAGAAGTAAGTGCAAGGGATAATGTTGTAAAAAATTATCCATGCATATGTACTGTCAAAAAATTATAATTATAAAATTAATTTTAAAAAATAAATAAATATTTAATGATTAAAAAAAGAAAAAAAAAGAGAGTAGAATTTTGAAGGGCTTTATTTTAGGTTTCTAACAACTCAAGATAAGAAGTAAGCACTAGAGCCTACACAAGCTATGATGCTAAAGGTCTTCTCTCTCTTTCTGTATTTCTTTACTCTCAATATTTTGAATTCTGCTTATTTCACTTTCCCCTAAATATTCTGCCCAATCACAAGCAAGCAGCTCCCACCTAGTATTTGAATCTAAAGCATATCTATTATAAAATAATAAGCTAAAATAAAAATAGTATTAATATTGCACTCTAAAGTTTGCAAAGCACTTTACATGGATCTCATTTGATCCTCACAACACACTGTGAGGTTGGTGCTATGTTACCCATTTCATGGCTAACATGAAGGCTAAAAAAGGTTAAATGACTTGCATGGAATCAAACAGTATCAGAGAAAAGACTTGAGCTCAATTCTAGCACTCTTTCCACTGTTTCCCATAGCTATACCTTGGTGGAATCTAAATAAGGATGTACTAATAAATGTTAGAAAGCCCCAGTAACAAATGTACATTCCATACATTAGGCAATTCAGTATGCATCATTAACATTTTTTCCAATAGCTCCTTAAATATGGGCAATTCACAAAATAATATATCAAAGCCTGATTTGTAGAATTTGCTGATTTCTGAGCTATAAATGCTGTAAACTTAACAATAGGCTTTCCTGAGCTGGTTAGATCAGGCTCCAGTATAGCCCTATTTCTAAAGTACAGAAATTATAGGGTTCATTTCTAGGTCTAGTTATCAAGGAATAAAAGTTCCTATAAAGGAAATCTCTGTTGATAGAATATAAGTAAGAGAATGAATAGACCACTCAGTAGAGAAGAACAAAAGGAAACTTCTGGATAATTATCCCTAGTGTCATAAGTAGGATGGGACCTATGGGTTTGACTATGAGTGCTAAAACTTAGAGGACTCTGACTGTACTTCCTCTTCTTCAGTATATAAATAATATAATTTAGTACCTGGTTAGTAAGAATATTTATCTATTAACATGTTTCCTCCACCAACTTACAGATACAGCTCAAGTGAAGTCAGTCCTTTCCGTGTTTATTCCTGTTCCACTTCTTCCCAAGTCTAATCACAGCATCCCAGTCATGGGAATCTCTCTCCCCACCACAAGACAGTGCACTAGGATCCTCCTCTTTATACACCTAAAACTGAAGGATTGAGGCATCAAAATTGCTACATATTCCTATTTTAAAATGTAATAGGAGTGACACAGCTAGGAAGTGTTAAGGAAGTATGTAGCTTTAAAAAAAATTGACAAAATTTGATGAAAAGCAGAATAATCATATCTCACTTTTCCTTCATTCTCACAGAACCACTGTCCCCATCTGGAAGACAAATTTGATTTGGCCATTCTAAGAGATGTCAGGAAAAAACACCTACTTCTAATACCTCTTTCTGAAGAAAATTATGAAGTAAAGTTAGTCTTGTTTTGTGTCTAATATAGTCAATCTTCCCCTTTCATAGGGGTAACATTCCTAGAAAGTGATGCAAAAGTAAAAAACTCAAATGTTGATATGTTGAACCTATGGGAAATAAGAGGTTATGTTCCCATGACCACCCAAAACTATAATCTTTCCCTAGAGATTGCTGGAAATACATTTTTCTGCATACAATTCTATATAACAAAACATTAATTCTGATAATATTCACTTTCTCTAACATGTTAACCATGAAATAACCCATAAGTAGTTTTTCTCTTTCAGTCTTTTTAGACATGTCCAACTTTTCAGGATCCGATTTGGAGTGTTCTTGGCAAAGATCCCGGAATGGTTCACCATTTTCTTCTTCAGCTCATTTTACAGATGATGAAATTGAGGAAACTAAAGATAAGTAACTTGCCCAAGGTCACATAGCTAGTAAGTCTCTTGAGGTTGGATTTAAATTCAAGAAGAAGAACCTCCCTGTCTTCAGCCCCAACACTCTATCCACTGATATCTAGAAACCCCTAAAATGCAGTACACAAAATAAAACTGGTAACATGCAAAACATTTTTCTGTGTATTAATTCCATACAATTTTGTGACCTTTTGTGTCAACATCCCAATAAAGAAAACTCAGCAATTTTAAACAATATCCACTTTTTATTACCCATGAAATCTATAGTATTATAAATACTGTACCACAAATAAAATTCTTAAAAACTAAAACATTTTAACCTGAATTTTACCTTCCACCATGTTATATGGTGGTATGAAGGCATGGTATTATATACTAGATTGCTGTAAATTTCTCTACTTTGGCTACCTTCTGAAAACCAAGGGAAAGATTTCTGGGACTTTAGTCGTCAGAAGACATGGAGATTGGTGAGGTCTCAAAATCACTTCCAACATTCTGTCTTTTTTAGCCAGTGGATGGCAGAGATCATGAAGGACAAATCAATTTGAAATAATCTCTCATCAACATCTGCTTTAGGTACTGTTTGAGGTCCTTAAGGGTTTAGGCATATGGGAACATAGAAGAGGTGATTTGACATTTAACTTTGCAGCTGTGATCAATGATTGGATTGGCAGCTTCTACATCCCTAGCCAGCTGGTCGATTGTGCCAAGCCACCTTCAAAGTTAGAAACTGTGAGTACCACAGTTATTTTTTCTCTATTGCACATGGTAGTGAATGTGTTAGTTGCCAGTGTGAAAGGGAAAATGAGGTTACTAATAAAATCATGTGAATGCTTAAAGTGGCCAAAGTTAAACATACAGAAGCTGAGAATTCATTATAAAGGGAAAATTGTGAAGTAAAATGAATCTTGATTTAATATTCTTCCCACCTCTACTTCTAATAGGTTTTTTTTCTGAAGCAATTGGGGTTAAGTGATTTGCCCAGGGTCACACAGCTAGGAAGTGTTAAGTGTCTGAGACCAGATTTGAACTCAGGTCCTTATGACTTCAGGGCTCTATCCACTGATCCACCTAGCTGTTCCCTAATAGTTCTTTCAATATTCCCTCCCAGACTCCTTCAAGGTATCCCTTGCTCTCCTGCTGCCCATAGGTGCTCATGATCCCCACTCTGGCAATCCCCATAAGTTGCCCTTGCCAGGCCAGGACTCCCTACTTTAGTCTTTTTCTGATTGCCACTTTCACTCTGAGGTCACAGAATTAAGTGAGCTTCAATAGATTTTGCCTTATCCCAGTCGAGGAATTTTTTTGTATAGCATCCTTGACAGATCAAAACTCTGTTGAAATCTATCCATTGACACATACTCACTCACCACCAAATGAGGCAATTTGGTAGTGGATAGTTGGGCGATAAATTTTTATTAACCACCAATATGTGTTGGGAATAACTTGGAATGCAGTGGAGACTGCTGAGCCTGAAGTCAAGACTCATCTTCCTGAGTTCAAATCTGGCTTCAAATACATACCTGTTATATGACTTAGGTAAGTCATTTAACTCTGGTTGCCTCAGTTTCCTCATCTGTAAGTGGGGATAATAACAACATTTATTCTCCAAGGTTGTTGTAAAGATCAAATGGAATAATATTTGTAAGGTACTCGATAAACTTTAAAGTACTAGCTAATATTAGTATTCCAGTTATCAGAATTTTCATCTTTATATTGAACCAAATCTTTCATTTAATTTCTACCCATTGCTTGTTGGAGTAACATAGACAAGTCTTTGCTCTTCTCCATATAACAATAATAGCTGACATTTATTAAGTGTTTGAATATTAAAAAACAATATATATATATGTATATATATATATGTAAAATCTCATTTGTGTCTCTCAATATCCCTTTTGAGGGAGGTAGTATAGATATAATCATCCTAGCTTTGTGGTCCAGTCATACTGGCTTGCTTACTGCTCTTCACCCATGACTCTTTATGAGTTCTCAACTGAAATAAAAAGAGTTTAGCATCAAGTGCCTGACACATGTGGGCACTATAGAAATGCTTCTCCCTAAACTTCTTTCTTTCCCCTTTGAATTGGCTCTCCCTCCTCATCTCTGCTTTTTAGAATCTATAATTTTCTTCCAAGATCAACTCAAGTATTAACTATTTTACACAAGGTCTTTCCTAATCCCCCAGCCACTATCCTCTATCAAAAAAAATTATGTGTATTTATTTTATGTATAATTATATATGGACATGTTGTGTTCCCTGATAGAATATATGCTCTTTGAAGGCTGGGCCTATTTCAAATCTTTTCTTGTGTCTTCAGCATCTAGCATAGTACCTTGCACATAAAAGGTGTTTAATAAATGTTTGTGGATTAATTTACATTTTACAGATATGGAAACTCAAGTTCACAATGTTATCTGATTCTTCTGTCCACCGTCATCTTAAGCACTAGTAAGTGATAAAGGTGAAATTGGAATTCATGTTTTTCTTACGACAGATCTTAAATTCTGTCTTCTATGGCATTTATCATTTTAATAGCCACCTCCACCTTCAACCCTATTGCAAGCTGTCTCTTCTCCATGCTAGTTACCCTGAGTTTCTTGGACCAGTCCTCACAGGATACTGTTTGTAGCTTCCTTCTTAATTCTAGTCTCTTTTCTCAGCAGGAGCTCTTGAGCATGTGAAAAAAAAACACTTAAAATGTCAAAGATTGGAGAGCTAAAGCAAATGAAAGAAATAATGAAGAATCTTTTACATAATCAGTGGTAGATTAAAACCTATATAAACTAGCATCTACTTTAGTGTAGAGTGTGAAAAGGAAAAAAGATGATGTAGTCTCAGTTTCTAAATGCATGACAGTAAATAACTTCTGAATCTAGTTGGTCCTATGGGAATAGAATAGTATGAGCAAGTTGTTGTTGCAAAAAAATAATTTATTGAATGTTATTCAAAGAAAAAATGTCTTCTATCTGGAACCAAAATTAAGGCAAGTCATCCAAAGATTTGTTTCAAAGCACCTACACTACTTGAAATGGGAAAAGATATCAATGATACTTTGAAGAATAATTAGTTAAAATAGGAAGCTGCAAGAAGGCAGACTCAGATGAATTACTCTGCTCTCTTATCTTTCTTCTCTTCTATTTAACCCTCCCAGTGGTGTACTTGAATTCATGTCCTAGGATTTCAGCATTCCTATAATGCAGTGGGGTTTACTTATCCTCCTCCCCTTTGCCCAGCTAAATAAGTTCATGCATTATGTTGCTTGCCCAGGAGGTTAAAAAAAAAAAAAAAGAATTCTAGTTACGGCTGGACCTCAGAGCTGAATAGAGGCAGAAGAGTAGAACAATTCTCTGTTGGGAATATATAGAGGAGATTCCTTTTTAGGTGCTTGTTGAGTTACATGACTTCTAAGCTCCTTCCTTACTTGAGATTCTGTAAAAAGACAAAATTACAATTTTTAGAATAAAGTTTCTCTAGGATAGTAGACATGCTTAAGGCTGTATATGCGAAAAAGAATCAAGTTAAGGCATGAAAAAACTACATTATATAAATGGTGAAATTTAAATCAGAGGAAATGATATAATTTAAGTTCTGTTTTATTGACTCAATGTGCAATATCTATGGAAACTTTTTCTATCACCAAGAAGATGTGGTGATAGGAAAAGAAAGAATCACAGACATGTATTAATTAAACATCAATACCTTTTATAAAACCAAAAACTACCTAGACTGATTAGATAGCATAAGAAATATGAAAATGTTTTAAGAAGTTGTTTTGCTGAAATGGAAACTGAGTGGATGCCCATCAGTTAGAGAATAGCTGAATAAGTTATGATTTATGGATATAATGGAACATTATTATTCTGTAAGAAACAACCAGCAGGATGATTTCAGAAAGGCCTGAAGAGACTTACATGAACTAATGCTGAGTGAAAGGAGCAGAAACAGGAGATCATTGTACATGGCAACAAGAAGATTATATGATGATCAATTCTGATGGACTTGACTCTTCAACAGTGAGATAATTTAGGCTAGTCCCAATGTTCATATGATGAAGAGAGCCATCTGTACCTAGAAAGAGCACTATGGGAACTTAGTGTGGATCACAACATAGTATTTTTATCCTTTTTGTTGTTGTTTACTTGCTTTTTTATTTTCTTATTTTCTTTCTTTTTGATCTGATTTTTCTTGTGCAACACGATAATTGTGGAAACATGTATAGAAGAATTGCATATGTTTAATATATATTGGGTTACTTGCCACCTAGGGGAGGGAGTGGGGAGAATGGAGGGAAACATTTGAAACACAAGGTTTTGCAAAGGTGAATGTTAAAAATTATCTGTGCTTCTGTTTTGAAAATAAAAAAGTTTTAATAATAAAAAAGAAGTTGCTTTGCTTTTTAATTCCAATTCAAAAAAAGGGTCTCACAGGCTAGCTCCCTAGAATTTAGTATGGAAGGTAAGGTAAAAGCAGCAAAGATTTGACAAGAATACAGTGCCTTTCTCTTAGTCCCTGGCAGTTTCCCTGAAGGAAGTGGTGCTTGGCAGGCTAATGTTGTGGGCTGGCACTCATGCTGCATTTTTAATACCCTTGGTTCCTTGAGTTTTAGGAAATCTAATGGCAGACACTTCATTTTTAATACCCTTGGTTCCTTGAACTTTAGGAAATCTGATGGCAGACACTTTATTTGGCCATTCAAGTGCTACCCTACAGCCCACAGACCACACACTCATGCATTAGGGGGCCCACAAAGCTAACCAGCCAGCTAAAATGTCAACAAAGGGAACCACAGAACATTTCTTGTTCCCTTGTGGTTTGAGCCAGTTGAGTTAGCATCCCAGGCTTAGACCACACAGTCCTGGGGTATACCAGAATGTCAGAAGAGAAAGCAATATGACAGTAGCTTGTGGGAAACCCAGTCAGATAGGTGAAAGTTGGATAGACTCTACTGGACCCAGGCCAAACAACTTTTAAGAAATGTGTCAGTGGGAGGAAGACAATCCTTGCCAAAAGAAAACACCTCCTCTGACTATTTCTCGTGGAGACAGATGCTCCCAAGCATCAAGTGATCCCCTGGTTAAATATGGATGTTGCCTTCTTCTAATCCAAAGAATCATGTATTCAATTAGGTTTATAATTAAAGGAAAATCAATAAAACTGCCTGAGAGGGAGAGTAGGGATTTGGAGTTCTTTAAATATCTTGTCATGTTCTCTTGATTGAGAAGACACAGTTGTTTACACTAAATGTAATCAGAACTATTTAAACACTGGACCCTTTGGGCATTTCTCTTGAAATGGTATGAAAATCAATCAATTAAGAAATGAAGCAGTGCAGTATAATGAATTAAGCATTGAACTTCTAGCCAGGAAGACCTGGAATATTTCCACTTACTAGCCTGGAACATAGTAGACACTACACAAGTTGTAATTATTAATTATCATATCCTGAATATATAAAAATCTCTCTAGGCCTCAGATTGTATATTTATGAAATGACACTTTGACATACAAACTAGAACTCACAATCCAAACAAGTGTATTCTGCTTCAAAGAGGCCACCTGATGAACCTAAATACTGATGCCATCTGTATTTGAAACATGTCAGGATTTGTCTTGAAAAACTGTGGCTGTCTTTTGAGTATCCTCTATTATGGTAATTCTTCATTCTTTGCTGATTTGATTTTTTGAAACAGTCACAAGCTATTTGGACCTAAGAGAGTCAACTGAGTGATAAAGAGACATAACCCTACTAAAGAAATCCCCCAAATCTTTTTTCTTTTAGAAATCACTATGGAAATTGTTGTGGTATGTTGAATAAGAGAGTAACATAAGCTTTATTCATTCTGGTTAACACATAAAGTATGACTATCATAATTTTTCTTTAGTAGGTCTCAAGAAATTGGTTCTAAAAGCAATTCTTATAGAGGAGTTCCAGAAACATTTTGATTATGTAGTACATATAGGTTCTGGACCAGGACCAGCAAAGATAGCAGAGTAGGAGAAGTTGTTCAATATTACAGGAAGTAATCCCATAATTATTCCCACAAAGATTTAAAAAGAGCATCAAACAAATAGGGTTGAAGAAATCCGAAAAATGACAGTAGGTCAGTTTTCCAGCCCAAGATCATTAACTTGTTGCATATTCAAGTGACCAGGACAGAGACTGGAATTGGGGCAGGCTTGTAGCTTTGTCATTCTCGACTAATGGATGAGTTTATGGATTCATCCCCCAAGCTCAAATTAAGGGTAAGCTCTGTCTCTCTGAACCTGCAAAGTTTCCCAGATAAATGATAGAATCAGAAACTATAAACTAGAACTCTCCAGATGAAAAAGTCTGAAATTACTTGGACTCAAACCAGGGTCTGGAGATTTGAAACTCCAGGAGGACCTGTGCCCTAGAACAGATCACCTAAGATTTACTAAAAGTTTGCTGCTTTTCTCTCAAATGTTGAATATTGTGTTCTTCAAGGATCATAGTGAACTGCCTGATCAGACCAGGGACCTACTGGCTAATTGATATCAACTGAAATTCAGTGGTAGAAGCACAACAGTAGGGTCTTATGAGTGCAGAGGGACAAAGTAATAGGGCTATAAAGTATTTTGTTAGTTACTCTAAGTAGGATAGGATGATTGATTAATTGGCATAATCAATTTTACTTATTGTTGTTCATCCTTAGTTTTCTAAGAGGACCAATGACATCATGGAGTAATGACCTGACTTGAGTGTGACCTTAGGATATCTTGCAAAATATAAGCAACCAAAACTATGTTCATTTGGTTAGAGTTTCTCTATGTAAGGATGAACATAGGGACCACATGGGATGAAAGAGAAGGAGGAAGAGAGAAGAAGAAGAAGAAGAAGAAGAAGAAGAAGAAGAAGAAGAAGAAGAAGAAGAAGAAGAAGAAGAAGAAGAAGAAGAAGAAGAAGAAGAAGAAGAAGAAGAAGGAAGAAGAAGAAGAAGAAGAAGAAGAAGAAGAAGAAGAAGAAGAAGAAGAACAACAACAACAACAACAACAACAACAACAACAACAACAAGAAGAACAAGAACAAGAACAAGAAGAACAAAAACAAGAAGAAGAACAAGAAGAACAACAAGAAGAAGAACAACAAGAAGAACAAAAACAAGAAGAACAAGAAGAAGAAGAAGAAGAAGAAGAACAAAAAGGAGAAGAAGAAGAAGAAGAAGAAGAAGAACAACAACAACAACAACAACAACAACAACAAGAACAAGAACAAGAAGAACAAGAACAAGAACAAGAAGAACAAAAACAAGAAGAAGAACAAGAAGAACAACAAGAAGAAGAACAACAAGAAGAACAAAAACAAGAAGAACAAGAAGAAGAAGAAGAAGAAGAAGAACAAAAAGGAGAAGAAGAAGAAGAAGAAGAAGAAGAAGAAGAAGAAGAAGAAGAAGAAGAAGAAGAAGAAGAAGAAGAAGAAGAAGAGCAGGAGGAGGAGGAGGAAGAAGAGGAGAAAGAGGAAGAGCAGCAGGAGGAGGATAGTGGAATTAGGAGGACGAGGACAAAGAGGAGGAGAAGAAAAAATAGTACTATTGCCCAAACTAAACTGACATCGGGTGCCCAGAGGATAATTACTACTATTACTACTATTTATAGATTGTTGATCATCCTTTGTTCTCACTTAAGTGAAGTAAGATTGTGAAGATTCTTCAGCCTTACTCTCTCCTCCAGTCATCAGAGTCCATGGCAAGACAAAAGTCAAGACAATTGGCAACAACCCTCAAAATGAGGTATACGTTTTCTGAGTCAATGTGTCTATTTCTTTTGTTCACCAGTATTATTAGATATAAGAGAGGAGAACGAGTCATTAGGAAGTCACAGTAATGTCTTTTCCCGAAAAAGACATAAAAATATATTTAAGGTCCTTTTAGCAATGACATGGTAGAATTATTCTACCTCCAAGAATATATCGAAACCAGATCTTACTGGTTCAAGAGAACCAATTGTTGAATTTTCAATGTGAACATTTTTACCTTAGAAATGGACAAAGGCTATAAATCAGAGTTTGCTTTATTCTCTTTCTGATTTTCTAGACTTAAGAAAGTGATATAGAAAAAATGTTTATAATGCAGATAAATTTAAAAGCATGTTGCATGTACATTTTCCCCTTAGAAAGCTGATTGTTAAACATTTACCAGATCACCACAGTCTAACTTCCTAGGAAATTTATAAATTTTAGCAAAAACTATTAGATGTTCCACACCTAGCATAGGGATCACCATTGGGAAATAAAGAATTCCTGCCTACATTGTAAGAGAGCCCAAATATTGTGGACAATACTTAGGCTTTATGGTCCCTTTGCTTAATCTAGGACTTTGTTTAATCTTGTTCTCCTTCCTTTGAAATAATAAGAAAAAGAAAGTTGATTCTATAGTCCTATTGGAAGAGGCTGAATTTGGATGATAATTGCTTCTTTGGCTTTTTCTTTTTTAGATTCATCTGTTCCACATTCAAGATTTTAGAGGAAGATAGAATTAGCTATATATATTCCTGTCCCCTACTAAGATTTTTATCATATCTTTGTTCTTTGCCTCTAATAGTCTCTCTGCTCCTCTTTATCATATTTTTTTATTATCCTCCAAAGTGGGTCAGTGACTCTCTGAGGTCAGAGAACCTAAGTACTTACTGACCTATATCATCTTCGGCAAACTGCTTAATTTCCCAAGGTCTCCATTTCCTAATTTGTAAAATGGGGGAGTTGTACTCAATGGTTTTTAGGTACCTTTAAATTGGAGATCTACAATCCTATTTTTGTTCTTTAGTTGTTTCTGTCATATCCTACTCTCCATGACTCCATTTTGGGGTTTTCTTTGCAAGGATGCTGAAGTGGTTTTCAATTTCCTTTTCCTGACAATTTTACAGATAAGGAAACTGAGGCAAAATGGATTAAGTAGTTGCCCCAAGATTCTATCACTCTCTAGTAAAACACATTTTTCCTGAGACTATTCTCAGTCTTGTTTATATGGAGACAAATATTTTTTTCAATATCTTAATAGTTTTTATTTATCAGATATTTGCATGGGTAATTTTACAACATTGACAATTGCCAAACTTTTTGTTCTAATTTTCCCCCTCCCCCCCAGATGGCAGGTTGACCAATAATGCTAAATATGATAGAGTATAAATTAAATACAATATATGTATACATGTCCAAACAGTTGTTTTACTGTACAAAAAGAATCGGACTTTGAAATAATGTACATTTAGCCTGTGAAGGAAATCCAAAATGCAGGTGGACAAAATTAGAGGGATTGGGAATTCAATGTAGGGGTTCATAGTCATCTCTCAGAGTTCTTTCTCTGGGTGTAGCTGGTTCAGTTCATTACTGCTCTATTGGCACTGATTTGGTTCATCTCATTGTTGAAGAGAGCCACGTCCATCAGAATTGATCATTATCTAGTATTGTTGTTGAAGTATACAACGATCTCCTGGTCCTGCTCATTTCACTCAGCATCAGTTCATGTAAGTCTCTCCAGACCTTTCTGAAATCATCCTGTTGGTCATTTCTTACAGAACAATAATATTCCATAATATTCATATACCACAGCCATTCTCCAATTGATGGGCATCCATTTATTTTCCAGTTTCTGGCCACCATAAAGAGGGCTGCCACAAACATTCTTGCACATACAAGTTCCTTTCCCATCTTTAGTATTTCTTTGGGATACAAGCCCAGTAGTAACACTGCTGGATCAAAGGGTATGCACAGTTTGATAACTTTTTGAGCATAGTTCCAAATTGCTCTCTAGAGAGACTTAAATATTTCGATATTTTCTTAGGAAGGGGCACGGCAGAAGGTCCCTGGTCAAGAAATGAGTAGGTTGAAAATTTTCTTTCCATAGAGGGCATCAACATGTCTAATGATGTCCCATTAAAGTTTATTGAATGAGTCATCGTTACTATATGTCTGAACCATAGTTTAGATTTGTCCTCTGAATGGGGAGAGCAAACAGAGATCTAGAAAAATAATTAGAACCCAGAACCTAAAGCCCAGAGGCTCATATGAGAGAAGAACTACACAGAGAGATGGATTTGATCCTTGAAAGAAAAAAGGACATAGAAGACTATTTATCTTAGCATTCTGTCTCAGGGAACATGGGATGGCATTAATGGAAAGACAGGAAGAAAATGGTTTAAAAAAAAAAAACTCTTGGTGGGAGAATCCTATCAAGCCTAGAAGAAATGGGAAGTATGAAAATGCAAAGTCCTTGTGATGATTATTTGTGTATGTATGTGTGTCTCTAATACCTAGAATACCATTAGCTCATAGGAGGTGCTTAATAATGTTTATTGATTAATTAGTTTATGTCAGGAGAGATAGTAGCAGCTGAAAACAACGATGGAATTTGAACATCTGGATCTCTTAGAGAAAGAAGGAAAAAATTGTAGACAACTCCAAACTATTAGATACAGGCTTTTAGAGAAAAGAGGAAAAATTTGTGTATAACACGAAGTTCCTAGACCAAGAAGAAGAGTTCCAAATCTAAGCAGAAGTTTGCAAGGAAGAGCAGTAAAGCACAAAAACATAAGATGAAGGAGCAAACTTGGACACTGCCCCCTCACTACTACTATGAGCTTTGTATGCTGCAGATTTATTGACTCTGGAGGGATGAGGGAGTGGTTCATAGTACCATAAGTCTAGAGGACAATAGATATCCCACATGGAAATGAGAATTTCCTTATTTGTGTACTTGAATGTGGATGCTTTGTGGTTTGCATTTTCTGACAGAATACATCTTGTCCTATATTTGATGTAATATTAGCCTGTATCTGCATAGAAATAGTTCTTACAGAGGGCCAGACATGCCCTATATTCTGATGTTTACATGGGATATTCTGGGGAGGGAGCAAATCAGCCAAATTCTCATGTTCTCAAGGAAAATTCTGGGCAGAAATATGAGACAAACAGAAAGATTTTTGAGGGATAATTTCAATCAATTGATAAGCAATAAATGAGCATTAAGTCAAGATTGAGCTCTATTTGTAGAAACTCTAGCTTCAATTTTAGGCTACAGATTACATAATATTTTAGGTTTGCGCCCTTTGGCTATGAAATCCTCATGTTTTCATCAACTTTGATATTTCTCCATAATACCACATATTACTTTCTGCACTATGTGGTCACTCATTCAGTCACTAGTTGTGGACCAATGGCTCTACTGGTGTTCTTCTCCACAGCTTTGCTAGATTTTCCAAATAGGTATAGGTTTCTAGGTAGAATTTCATCCCAAATGGAGAAATAGTAAATTCAAGGGCTTATATCTGTAACATGGGAGGGAGAACCTCAGAACTCAAACGGATACTGTAAATCATTGACTGGGATTTCCCTCTGTGACACCTTTCTCTTCCTTTTTCTCCCTTTCCTTTCCCAACATATACCCCTGGATTGCTTTTTCCTAATTCTCTCTGGACAGTACCTTCCAAAACCTGTGGAAAGTAACTTACTGCAATTGATTCCTTGCCAGAGAATCTTGGCACTGGAGAAACGAGAGGATTAGGGACCTGTAGGACTAACTCTGCATCATACTGTGAGAGCTGACCCTTTTAGAAATCAAGCCTGTTAATTGTTCAGCTAGGTAATTCGAGTTGACCTCTAAAATGCAGGATTAAGTGTGTGTTAAGTTCTTTTCCCTGGAGTTATGGAAAGCTGGAGGGACTGAGAATGCAGTTTTTGTGACTTGGGGATGCTTCCTAGGGTATCCAGCTGAATTCTTCTATCTCAGCCATCTCATCCTATGAGGTATGATGAAATAGAAAGAATTGGGACTTGGTAAGAATCAGATCTGGATTCTAGTCTCCCCATGGAACTCCTTAAAAGAGAGTTAATCTTTCAATCATATATTAAGTTTTTACTACTTGCCAGGTTAGTACCTGAATATATATATGAATATATCTTTTTTTTTTCTTTATTTCCCCCCTCTCCCTGAGGCTGGGGTTAAGTGACTTGCCCAGGGTCACACAGCTAGGAAGTGTTAAGTGTCTGAGACCAAATTTGAACTCGGGTCCTCCTGAATTCAAGGCTGGTGCTCTATCCACTGCGCCACCTAGCTGCCCCCGTTTGCCAGGTACTAGAAATACAAATACTAATGTAACAGTTCCTAACTATGTGTGATGGCAGAGAGAATTGGAAGAATGATAATACTATGTCTGGCATAAAATGAATTTATATATACTTGGTTCCAGAGATTTTGGGGTGAGAGATACTTGTGGGTCACAGAGATTTTTTGAGAAATATATACATGAAGAATAAACCAACAAACATACAGAGGAAGCTAGATATTCATCGTGTCCCTGATTTCCAGCTTGTATCCCTAAAATCTGCTGGAATGGATATCCTTGGTTAAGATTGAGTCCTCTCTCTTGTAGATCTTATTTTGTTCATAGTTAAGAGCTCATTCCATCTTGTGTATTCCTTGCTATGATCTTATCTGTAAAACTTTCAATTTCTTTTTATTTGCTTGGATGCCTAAGTTTATTTGCAATTTGCTATTTGTGATGGTCTTTGATATAATTATCATTTGGTAACAAGGATTTAAGCTGGTTACCACCCTTAGTAAAAGGAAACACCAGCCACTATGTTTCTCCTGCTTCCCTGGTGTAAAGTACAATTTCTTTGGCAGAAGCATAAGTCCCAAGATACCTATGTCACCCACAAGCCAACTCTAAGCATTTGTATAACCCATGTAGACATGCTATGTCTACATCTTATAAAAGTGAGACAGTACCTGCCCCTCAAGGAGCTTACATTCTACTAAGAGGATAAAACATGTTCACAGAGGAGTACATTCAGAATATATATGTACATATGCATATATGTGTGTACATGCATAGAATACACTGGAATTATCATCTATTTTCAGGACAATGATTTATTAATACTAATTATTAATAGTTAATTGATTGATCATTGATGACATAGCTAATCATATTAGCTTTTTGGTAGTGGGCTTATACTTTTGATGAAAATCATTAGGCTCTTTTCACATGAATTGCCATCAAGCTATCTTGCACTTAAGTTTTGGATTTCTTTTGTGCCTTAATTCAAGAATTTATATTTATCCTTATTGAATTCATAGTTTGTTAAATACATTGATATATTTCATACACATTAAGAGACAGAGCATTGAATAAAAGAAGACCTGGGTTCAAAGGGTTCAAATCCAGTTTCTGACGCACCTTCATCTCATTTTGCTTCATATACCTCCTTGAGAATTATCCATTAAATCACAGACAGGTTTTGCTATTCAGGTGAAATGAGTTTCCACACACTAATAAAATCATAAGTCATGCATAACATATAAGCATAAGATTCATAGTTGTAACTTCTTGCAAAATCTTTGGATTCCAAATATAGTTCCCAACATGTTGCCTTTTCCTTCTGATTTGATACCCATTTCTGATTTGATAAGAGTGCGATCTGTGCCTTCAGCCAAATTTCTGGTTTCTTTTGTTTGTTTGTTTAGAGATACATTTCCCTATTTTGCCCAGTTTGGAAGTACAATGACCTTATCAGATGCCTGATCCACTGTTGATCATTTGCAAACTCCATTTGCAAACTTAATTAGCTCAATCCTCCTTAGACACCCTAGCGGTCCCTCTCTCCTCATTTATACCAGATTTCATACAGATGCCTGATTGGCTTAGCCTATAGTTTAGAATTCTAGAACTCAATATATCCACTAACTTCAGTCTCCCTAGTAACAAAGATGACAGGTGTATACCATCAAAAAATTTTTTTTAAATTAAATAAACAAATAAACAAGTGAATGAATAAACAGATACATAGATAACATAATAGACCCTATAAAGTCACTGAGATATGCTACTGGAAACCTTCTTTTATAGATAGCTATGTAATGCTTCGAGGAAAAATGCCTCTATTTTCATTTAATCCTCATAACTTAGTGAGGGAGGTTCAATATATATAATTATCCTCATTTTAGAGATGAAGTAGGTAAGGATGAAGGATATTGGGTGACCTACCCATGACCACACAGTTTGAAAATGTCTAAGGTGAGATACTTACCTAGGTTTCCTTACTCAAGTCCAGCACTCTCTCTATTATATCCTGTTGCATCTTAATTATTTTCTATCTAACCATATTATTACCCAGTTCAAACACCTCTCTATTTTGTCCCCAAATATAGCAGAAGACTATCAAAAGTCTTGCTGAAATCTTATACAATTTGTGTCTAAAGCATTAGATCTACCATTCTAGTAATTCTGTCAAAAAAGATGAGATTAGTCTGGTATGACTTGTTCCTCCTAAACCCTTGCTGGCTCTTGCTGAACAGGCTGATGATATCAGAACACTAAGCTCAGGTTAAAAAAGATCTGTGTTCAGCTCTGACATTTATTCACTGCTGCTTAGCTGCAATGGCGTTCAAAGAATCATAAATGTGAAAGCTAGAAGAGGTCTTAGGGGAGATCATCTGGACTGAAATCCTTTACTATGCAGATGAGAATGCTGGATCATAAGGAAGTTCAATAACTGTTCCATGTCAGACAACTGTTTCATACCCATGAGTTTAAAAGATTGGCCCATCTTCCAGCCCTTTGTCCGATTAGTAGCCACTCTGGAGCAACATCATGACAATGTTTGAAAGTACTTAATCCACACAGACACCTTGGGTCTTTGGCCCATATTGATAAGGACTTGACCATAAATTCACATGGCCCAGTTTATCTACTCATCCTTTCATTTCCCTCTCTAACTATCTTCTTGTCATCTGCCCAATTGTCATTACATTCATAATTTCATACAGGGATGATAATATTCCATTACATTCTTATGCTGTAAATTGTTTGACTATTCTCTAATCTCTTTTTTTTAGTTCTTTGCTACCACAAAAAGTGCTGATACAAATATTTGGTTTTTTATGGGACCTTCCTTTTCATCTTTCACCTGCCTGATGTATATGCATAGAAATGAGATTTCTGGGTCAGAGGATATAGACATTTTAGTCATTAGTGATTGCTTCAGCTGCCCTATAATTTCAAGAAGACCTTGATCATACTGAACTTCACTCCCAATCTCAGACTATTTATTCTGACAGTCTCCCAGAAGTCTCCTTCCCAACCATAAACTATGCTTGATAGACTTTAACCCTTTAACCCTTTCATCTCCAGAACTTCCAACCTGAGCCCTCATTATCCTGATTAGGGGTTGTTTGTGATGTCATTGATCCTCTTTAAAAAAAAATGAAGGCAGAACAACAAAAACAATAAATATGTCCATCTTCTTACAAAATAGAGGCACTAGAGAGGGATAAAGGAGAGGAGAAGGGAAGGAAGGAGTAGAAGGGAGAGAGGAAACAAAACCTGAGAGGTAAAATGATCTATGTAAACAGAACTTTACATCAATATAATGTCATCTCCTTAAGGTCATAGAATGTTTCACTTTTTGTCATAGCATAGTGCTTGGCATATAGAAGGTATTGAATAAGTACTTGTTGAATTAAATTGAACTGTACAAAGTCCTACAGCAAGAAAATGTCAGAAACATAATTCCAAACAGTACCTAAAGCAGTGTTTTTCTTACATGTAGTAGGCACTTAGGAAAAGCTTGTTTAACTGAAAGATGTTCAGTATTCTCTTTCCAACATATTTATTAACCCTGCTTCTCCTACAATTTTTTCTATATAGTGTTTAGAACACTACTGTTCCAGTTACCTGTGGTCAGACTTGGGTTTATCCTTGACTTTTCTCTTTGTTTCATATACCCATCCCTATACTCAATCCAATGACAAATCTTGCCAATTCTATCTAAATGATATCTCTCTATCTCTTCTATTCTCTCCACTCCATTCCCCACTTACTACCCTAGTCTAAGCCCTAATTATCACTCACCTAAACCATTGATCTAACCTCCTAAATGGTTTCCCATCCTCCATACACTGGCTATATTAGTATTTCTATAGTTTCAATGATCACTGCCCTGATCAAAGAGTTTCATTCATTATCTATTGGCTTCCAAGTGACTCCTAACCTTTAGGGTAGCACTATGAGACTGAAAGCCTACAAGAGTGCTTGGGATAGAAAGCAGGATTCACCAAAATTTGACTTTCTAGGAACTCGAAGCTCATTTCCAGCAATTAGCACAGTGCCTGGTACATAGTAGGCACTTAACAAATGTTTACTGATTGACTGATTGATTTTCTTCCAAAGGGAGTTAAAACCCTTATGTTAGTCCTAGAAGCCTGTATAGAATCCTAGGTGGAAAGTTTGGTCACAGGAAGGTGAGGGGTTGTCTCTGGATACCATGGATAGGGCACCAGTCCTGAAGTCAAGAGAACCTGAGTTCAAATCTACCCCTCAGACACTTAACACTTCCTAGCTGTGTGACCCTGGACAAGTCACTTAACCCCAATTGCTTCAGGGGAAAGAAAAGATTGTTTCTCTTCTAAGATGGGTCAAAAAAGGGTAGAGGCAAGTGTGGAACCATAGAACAGAAAGGTGAGACTCTGAGAAGAAAAATCACATTAACTTTTTGTGGGCTATTGAATCCTGTAGGCTATTCTGCATTTTTCTATTAGGCTAAATGAAAGCTGCATCCAAAGAACTAAAAATGCCTTGTTACATAGAGGGTAATAGAGAAGTGCATAATGGGTATGAGTAAACTGTAACATAAAACCACATAGAATTTCAAAGAAGAAAAGGAGCAAAAATCCAAAAAGAAAGTCAAAGAATAATATGACAAGAAGAGGAGGGGAGCAAGAGCAAAGAGTGACAGGAAGACAATTAGGATGCTCTTGCAACGTTGTGATGAATTGGAGGAGATATCTAGCCCATTGGGCAGAATTCCTTTGGTGACCTTTTGGGAGGACATGGACAAGAATTATATGGGAGGGACAGGAACAAATGAGTTGGAATCTACACCACTGAAAGGAATTCCTGAATTGATAAAATTAGATCCATTTGAACACTGAATTGTTCTATTTCCATATTAGGCTGAAAATCTCAATCAGAATAAAGGGGTGGGGAAAATGTCTAGTGGTATGCATTTTTCATCACAGTAGATTCACTGTATTCTATATTTCAAGGATAGCCTGATTTCTCTCCTGGAAGAAAAAGTGAAAGAACTCAAAGAACAGCTTTCCACTATCCAGATTGTTAAGGGAAATTAAATATTCTTTAAAAAGAAAGAGAAGCACGATTTTGCTGGTGTGGGGAGAAGGGGAAGGGAAGATCTAAAATGAAGAGATTAGAACCTTGTCAGAATTTTAGGGAGTAGAAGAGTATTACATAAAAGAGAAAGGGAAGGAAAAGTATATTTGCTCAATTAGAACACCAAAACAGTTTTGAGAGTCTTCCTGAAGAGGTGAAAGCAGGATGCTCTGAGGAGAAAAAAACTTCTTATTCTCCAAAGAATGTTAGAATAGAACCACAGAAGCTCCCGGGTAAGGCATCATCCAGTAGGAGCAATTGGTGATTCCCTGCTTAGGGATTTGGAAGTCACCCTTCATCAACCTGATAATAATTGAAAGGTCTTTTGTGTTCTTGGGAATGACAATACCCAAATGTATGACAAACATTTACTTCTGGTGATTAATTGGGCAAAAATAATAAACCAAAGTATCTCCAATGATTATGAAGGTGTGGGCATGAAATTAAAGAGCAAAGGGCAGAACGCTGTGTATTTTTCTCACTGTTGCCCATTGATAGAAGAAAAATTCAGAAGAGAAAAAAATAATTTGGGAAGTGAACAGTTGGTTGTGAAGGTGGTATCTGAGAATGGAATTTGGACTTCTGGACCATAGCTTAAAATATAAATTTGACAGATTTCTGGCAAATGATGGCACCAAAGAAAGACTGGTAAGAATGTATTTTCCCAGTGTCTTGCAAATCTAATAAAAAAATGATTTAGACTAAAAAGGATAGGGAGGAATGAGACTGCCTACATTTATTCCCCAAGTTAGATACCATAAAAGAGTAGTTACAAAAAAGAATGGAGGTTAAGGCACCATGAAATTTACAGGAGACAAAAGCCAATATAGAAGCCAGTAAAAAACAATAACAACAAAAAAAAAATCCATGCTTCTAATATGTATATACAAATGCTACAGTTTAGGTAATAAATAATAATGTCAAGAGGTACAAACATAAAAAAGACAAATTTGAACCTCATTCATATTATTGAGATTTGGTGAGGTAAAATCTGCATGTGTATATCATTTAAAAGCAGGCTGGAAAGTAAACTAGCATTATGCATTAAGAAAGTATATTTGTGTGAAGAAATCTAGAAATCAGAATGAAGAGCATGAAGAAAAGTATTTGGTGAGAGCCAGTAGAAGGAAAAAAAATACTTTTATAATTGATATATATTATAGACCACCTGGCCAGAAGAGATAATGGGTGAGTTTAAGAAACATATCATAAGCAGGAGAGAGAGAAATGTTATAGCAATGTTAGGAGACTTTATTTATCCAGATTTCTGCTAGAGTTCTCTCTCTTTTAAAGCTGAGCAGCTAATAACTTCTTGATTTTTCTCAGTAGTAATTTTATTCATCAATATGGAGATAGCAAAATGTATTCTGTATCTGATTCTCACTAAAAAGTAAGAAAAACTAGTTGTTGGGATGAAAAATAACCCAGAGGAAAAGTAATGATTCATTCTTAAAGTTTGTGATAGAGAAAGGGTACATTACAAATTCATGGGGATACATTACAAATTCATGTTATCTAACTTCAGCTGGGGCTCCACCAAGGCAAGTTAGTCCTTGTATTCCTTCCTATTTGATTCCCTATCTCATTCCCCACAGAAACTATTACAAACTTTATCCCATCTCAAGTTTTACACCATTACCCTTTTACTTTCTTTCTTCTCACTCTCCAATCATTTGCAATCTGACCTTTTAACTTCATCACTCAACTAAAATTCCTCTCCAAAATTTCTAATGATCTCTTAATTGCTAATTCTGATGATCTTTTTTCAATATTCATTTTTATTGATCTATTGACCGCATTTAAAATTGCTGACCACCTATATACTTCTTTTTGTGCTGTTTTCTCCTAATTCTCTTCCTATCTAATTGCTTCTTCTCAAATCTCCTTTTCTAGTTCATTATCCATAAGATAGTCCCTGACCATATCTGTTCTTCAGAGTTCTGTCCTTAATCTTCTTCTCTCTATATATTTCCTCTTGATAATTTCATCAATTCTGATGGTCTTAATTATCACGTCTATAAAGATGACATACACTTCATATATATATACATATACATAAATATATGTTGTAAATGTATAGACATATATGTATATTTCTATAGCCATATACATGCATATAGATATGTACATATAGAGAGGCAATTAGATAGTATAATATACAGAGAATGGGCCTGGAGTCAGGAAGGCTTGAGTTCAAATTCCCTCATAGATACTCACTAACTGGTTGAAACTAGGCAAATCATTTAACTTCTCCAGCTTCCTCATCTGTAAAATGGAAATAGTGATAGAATCCAACTCCCACGGTTGTTGTAAAGATAAAATGAAATTATATTCTTGCAGTACTTAGTACAATGGGTGGCATATAGTAGGTGCTTAATAAATGTTTCCTTTTAAAAATACACACATTAACATGTGTGTATACAAACACAAAGATTTATGTATGCACACATTCATATATATACATGTCCAGTCTCTTCTGGCTTACATCATCAACTAGACATCTCAATTTAGTAAGTCCTCATTATTTTTGTCCTCAAACTCTCCCTTCTTTAAAACTTTCCCATTTCTCATTCAATTATTATCATTTCCCCCAATCTTTCAGGTTCCCAATCTCAACATTATTCTTGATTTCTTACTTTTTTTTACTTTATATATCCAATCAAAATCTTGCCATTTCAACCTTTATACACATTTCCTTTTTCCTCCTCTCAGTTAAAACCTTTGCTCATGGCTTCATTACTTCCAGTTCAGATTATCCCAACAACCTGTCTACTAGTCTCCCTGTCTCAAATCTCTGCCTGCTCCCATTTATTTTAAACACTACTAAAGTAGCTTTTCTTAAGATCATACCTAACTATATGATTCAGTCATCATTGCCTCTAGGATAAAATATAAGCTTTTTTGTTAGGTTCTTACTAAGTGCTAATAAGATAATGAGATATTAGGTTCTTACTAAATGCTAAATTGGTACTTAACAATTCTCTAGTTCCGGGCCTTTACTGGGAGTTTTACTCATGGGGAGGAGCTTGCATGCTTAGGAGGAGCAAGTTCATTGGTTGAAGTAATTTTTCCCAGAAGCCCTTGCATTATCCCATGCCCATTCTCTGGGAGGATAAAAAAGGCAGCACTCAAGAGATAGGGTGAGTCTCTTGTCTGGGCCAGACCTGAGGCTGCTCTCTGGAGGGAGAGAGAGAGTCTTGTTTGGACCAGACTTGAGGCGGCTCTCTGGAGGAAGAAATCTCTCCTCTAGACCAGGGAGCGATCGGCAATTTCTGGAGACAACAGCATGTTACACTTTTTGGCTTAGCTTTTAAAGCTCTTTACAGTCTGGTCCTAACCTAGCTTCTTCCTCCTGAACGTGGTGATCCAATCAGAATGCTTTCTCTCTGGTCCTCATTCACTATATTCCACTTCCACACTTTGCACTGAGTATTCCTCATGCCCAGAATGTACCCCCATCTTATCACCACCTTCATAGTCTCTGTGTGTTCTTTAAGAGTTCTTATCTTTGCATTGGAAATGAAACAATAAAAATGACTAACAAGGAATTGATAACTGAGAGAGTAAGAGAGAACCCACGTGTTCTTGATGATTTCAAGTCACCTGGTACAGATCAAATACTCAGAGACTGAAAGACCTGGCAGGTGTGGTTGTTGAGCCACTGTCAGTGATATTGGAAAGATCAGGAGCACTTGCAGAAGTAGCACTTGACTGGAGAAGGGCAAATTTCCCAATTTTCAAAAAAGGGAATAAAATAGTCTGCAAACTATTTACCTATGAGCTTGATTTTGATTCCAGCAAAAAATCTAGCTGGTTCATTGAACAGATGGTAGGTGAACATTTGGAAAGGAAAGGGATGGTTATAAAAACCTTTCATGGCTTCATCAAGAATTATCATGCCTGGGATAGTTAAGCTAGATGGTGCAGAGGATGGAGCACCAGCACTAAAGTCAGGAGAACCTGAACACAGATCTGGTATCAGACACTTACTTACTAGTTGTATGACTGAGCAAATCCTTAACCACAATCGCCTACATATACAATATTATCATGCCAGATTGACTCCAATTCTTTGTTTTTTAGGATAATTAACTAGTAGATAAAGTAACACAATGGTTATAATTTAATTTGATTTTAGCAGAACATCTTGTCTTATTTGTGTGAAGATTATGTAGAGATGATAATACAATTAATTGTATTCAGAAGTGGTTGGATGGCTGGACTCAGATAATAATAATAATAACATTCAACATCAGTATGGCAGGAAGTCTCCAGTAAAGTATCCCAGAGATCTGTGTTTGGCATTTTATCAATGACTTGGATAAACTCATAGATGGAGTATTAATCAATTTGCAAATGGCTTAATGCTGAGAGAGATAGCTAACACACTGTATGATAGACCAAAAAAGATTTTGTCAGGCTAGAGCATTTGGCTATAGAGCAATCTAATAAGATGAGGTTTGATGAGATTAAGTTTAATCTTTCACTGGTGTAAAAGAAACCATCTTCACAAGGACAATATAGGGGAGGTATGGTGAGAAAGCAGTTGTTTTGAAAAAGTTTGGGGAGTCTTAATAGATTGCAAACTCTAGTTAAGATAGTAATGTGACAAAAATATGGTTAAACTATTTCTATGGCAACGAAAAACCACTAATGCAATCTTGGACTGCACTGACACCAATAGCTTCCATGTACTCTGACCTTGTCAGATCTCATCTGTAGTAACTTGCCCAGTTTTGGGCATCATACTTATACATTGGAGAGTTTCCAGAGGAAGGCAACCAGAATTGTGAAGGGCCTTAAGTCCATGTCATATGAGGACTGGTTGAAGAAATTTTACACATTTAGCCTGGAAAAAAGAAGAGATTCTGGAAAGATAATTGTCTTCAAATATTTGAAGGGCTGTCATGTGAAAGATAGATTAAATACATTTATAAATATCTGGCAA
This sequence comes from Sminthopsis crassicaudata, assembly GCF_048593235.1. NCBI lineage: Eukaryota > Metazoa > Chordata > Mammalia > Dasyuromorphia > Dasyuridae > Sminthopsis > Sminthopsis crassicaudata. The sequence continues at coordinate 399,197,713 of NC_133619.1, read as the reverse complement.
GAATGTGATTATAGTGAAGATATTCTAAAAGACAAACCAAAAAGTTAGCAGAATGAATGGATAACTCCTTAGTGCAAGAAGACAGAACTGAGAATAATGGGTAGAATTTATAAAGAAGTAAATTTAGGTTAGTTGTAAGAAGAAACTTCCTAACATTAGAGCTAGCCCAAAGTGCAGTAGACTCCCTAGAGAAGTGGTCAAACAGAAGTGGGTGATCATTTATTGGGTATGGTATAGAGAAGAATTCCTTTTGTGGTTGAGATGAACTAGATAGCCATTAAAATTATTTCAAACTTTTAAATTCTTTGCTATGCATTATTTTCCTGAGTAATTACATAGAAATTGGAGACTTCTTAATTTACATTAGCAGAAATCTAGATTCCTGATGCTTCCAACAAAATTTGACAAGGGAAAAAACTGATCAAAGAGTGATTTGAAAGACAGCTCCAAAATTGAACTGTCTTCTGTTCTTGATCTGGGTCAAGGATTATATGAGAAAAATACTTTGCAATCCCTAAAAGGTCACATCATTTTAAGCTGCCATTATTTCTAGGTCCCGGCTCTATATTACAGAAGCCATAACCAATGACTTGTTTTGACTGAGAGGACAGAGGATTCTGTCATTCCAAGTTAAGATTCTGGATATATTTTCCCTTAGAAACATTGTTTCCCATGGTGATAAGTTTTATAGTCCTCCTAGTACAGACAGTACTGTACTTTTTAAATTAGATGGACTTCTGGGGGCTGGAGCATGGAGCATAGTTATCGCTGAGATAACTTTGTTTCCTGAGGAGAAAGCTTACCCAGTTTATAAACACATTCAAACACATTCAAATTCAAAGTAACTTTTCCACATCTCTTTCTCATAGGACCCTTTGTTTGTAGAACAAGAGGAATTTGTGTTTGATGACATTTACCCAAGGACATTTTCTTCAAAATCCTTTGAATGCTTCCCAATAAAATGGTCAGATTTGAACTTGATTGGAGAGTTCCCTCAGTTCCTCAGAACTTGCAAATTCATCATCATTTGCTGGCACAGACTTCTTCAAACTGAAGTTGCCAGTAAGAGGCTATAGGCCATTCTATCATTTATCCCTGAAGTCCTATCAACTAAGCAAACAAACAATGCCATGAGCATGGAATCAAGGTAGATACCATCATTTTTCTGCCTGTAAATATTTTTTGATTGTTTCTAATGGGTATTTATTTTGAACCAAACTGCAGGATTACACTATTTAGTAGCTGGCTCTTCTCACAGGCTGCAATCTTAGAGACCTAAATAACAGCCTGGAGGGAGAAAGAAGTTAGAGAGTTGATGAGGGAAAGAAAGGCAAAGACCTGTTTCAGGTAGTGGGAGCAGTAGTATGTCCTCAAGGTGGAGATTTTTAAAGGGCAAAGGAAATTGCTGTGAGATTCTTAAAAATTCTAATCTTTTGGGGAGCAGATTCCATGGAGACCCAAAGGGCCATCAGGTAAGTTCCCAATAGCCTAATGAAGAAATGTGGCAATTCTCCTACTTTCTTAACACAAGAAAGGAGAATAACATTAGCTTTTTGACCCCAGAAGCTCTGGTGAGCCATGAAGGGATTTAGCTTTCACTATATTGTAAAGGTCTTCCACTCCAACTTCACATCTACCAACTGGATTTAACCTTTCTCCTCCCTCCAGTTTTACCCCCTCTAGACCATAATACTATGCTAATTTGAAGCAAACATTCGTTATCATGAAATGCGATCTAAAACCAATTTTTGTTTGTTTTTAAAGATGTTTTCTGGGTTTAGAAAGGATGTGTAGGATTCATCTCCTTCATTCCCTGCTTCTGAATAAGATTGCTACTAACCTACAACATTAAAATGATATTATAAGATGGACCTACAGTCTCTTTTGGTAGCCCATAGTGTATAAGCATAATACCAATAATGAATGAATGAATGAATGAAAATGCTAAGCTTGTATTATATCAGTAACTAAATATAAGAAACCAATAGTCAAATAACTCATATCAGTCTAGTGTAATATAATTATCACTAGATATATTGGTAGAAGATCTATGTTTCATTTTTTTTCTATTTCTCCCTGTGTGATCTAGGTCAAGTCACATGACTTGTTTCTTCATCTATAAAAGGAGGGAGTTGAACTCACTGATTTTAAGGTACCTTTAAACTCTGAATCCATTGGATTTGTTTGCTATAACTTGGAATGCCTATTTTCCATTTATCTAAATTTCATCTATTCTTCAAGAATCCATTAGCACCATCACCCCCTTTAAGCTTTTACTGACTTCTTCAGCTCATATCTCTTTCTTCTCTGACTTTATTTCAGAGAACAGTTTTTTTCTGTATTCACTTGTCACTTAATGTCACTTAGAGAATTTCACTTGGATTGGAAATTGGAAAGACTTGGTTTGTGCCAACTTCCCCACTTGTTAGCTTTGTTTTCTTGTAATTGGTAAACTATAAAGCACACACAAATGTAAATTATTCTCATAAGCTGCTTTCCATTGTGATTAAAATGTCTTTGGCAATTTTCTCTATGCATATCTCATCTCACCAAGGAGATTCAATTCAGTTTAAAAGTGCTTACTGTGTGCAAAGTTCTTTCCTAGCAGCTGGGGCTACAAGAACTGAGGACATTGACCTGATTACTATTCAAGTAAGGGTTGGAAAGAAGCCCTTTCCATTTCAGAAATCCTATGATCCTTTTATTCTATTTTATGATCTGGATTACCACAGTGCTTAACACTGAGCTATGTATATAAGAGATGTTGTTCAGGGATTTTTTCAGTCTTGTCCAGCTCCCCGCGACCTCATTTGAGTTTTTTTTTTTTTTTTGACAGAGTTATTTTCATGATAGAGAAAGCTTTGCCATGTCCTTCTTTAGGAACTGAAGCAAGCAGGGTTAAGCGACTTGCCCAGCATCACACAGCTAATAAGTATCTAAGGCCAGGTCTCACACTCTGTCCATTGCTTTACCTAGCAGCCCTGCCTGTGGGATACACTGGCAAATACTTTGTAGATTGATGGAATAGTAAAAGTGACAGATGAAGACAACTTTTACAAGGCTGCCCTGGAACTTTCCCATGATTTCATTTATCATTCCTCTCTAACTCATCTGAATATTGTCTTCCTCTATTAGAATATAAGTACCATCTTGCTTTGCTTGCATTTGTATCCCTGGCTCTTGACAGCGCTTGGAACATAGTAAGTATTTTATAAATGGTTCTCATTCCTTCAAATATGAGTTTAAACTGCCACCTCCCTCTCTCTCCTTCCCTCATTTTCTACCTTCTCCCATGTACAAAAAGGGAAATTTTCCTTTCAGGGAACTAGACAAATCCCTATTTTCCCTCAGGGACAAGATTTAACTCTGAGACATTAAAGGAACAAGTCCACAAGGTTCTGTCCCCATTTGGGCCTTTGCCCTCATTCACTAGCAGCAGGGACCCTGATTCTGCCAAAACTGGGGCATCTGCTCACCCTAGCTAATCTAAAATCTAGCCTTTCCTCACAGATCCATTCATTGTAGAAGGAAAAGGACTTTGGGATGCCAGCCAGAGTAAAGGCAAATCAAATGATTCCAAGGTTTAATGCCTCCAGTGGATGAACACATCTGTTGACATTGTTCTCCTCACCTGCTGTATGTTCTCTCTGCTAGCCCTCTCTCTGTCCCAGATTCCTTGGCATTCAGAGTAGGAATGAACTGTCAGCTGAGCTCCCTTGTTAAAACACACTGCTTTTGCTAATTAGGAGTCAAGATTCTCTCACAGTAGGATTGGCCTGGACATTGTTATTATCTTCATAAATAGACTCTTTACTTTGCAAATAGTGTCATCAAACCCAGACATTTCCAACCCTCTCAAATGCCTTGTGAACTCTCAAGGAGCAAAGGGAATGTGTTAGTGAGAGCAAGCAAGGGCCTGCATTCTGAAGGAGATATTCTGTTCTGATGGTATCTTGTTGTATCTAGAGAAAGGATTATCTTGAGAGTGAATAGTGGTCCAAACCTATCAGGCTACTTTGTAATCAGGAATTTAATTCAGCTGGTAATAGAAGCTTTTTTTGTTTTTGTTTTTGTTTTTGTTTTTTTTGTGTTTTTTTTTTTTTTTTGGAAGGAAGTGATGTAGCTCCTGCCTTCAGGAAGCCCAACCAATGGGAGACACAAAGATGTGCAAACATGAAAAAGAGACACACATTCTTGCAAATAAAGGGATGCAGACTAGGAAAGGACACCCCCCTCCCTACACTGCAGAAGTAAAAGGGAGAGTAGGTGTGGAATATTGTATATACTTTCAAATGTAGTTGATGCACTGTCTGTTTTTAATTAACTTTTTTTTCCATTCCCCTTATTCAATTATTGTAACATGAGACTGGGTAGAGGAATATAGGGAACAATATGAAACAATATGTTTAGAAATGCATATTACTGAATGATTGAGAAAGCATATTTTAATCCCACACTATGTGCTGGGTACTGTGCTAAAAGCTGAGAGCACACATCCAAAACCAAAGGCAAACCTTGCTCTTAAGAAGTCTACATTTTATAGAGAAGACAAAACACAAATAGGAATGGTGGTCAGATAGAATACTTTGGTCAAGAAAATTATGAGTTTGGTAATTGAGAGTGTAGAGAGGTAGCTTGCCACATCCCATCCAGGAATGAGGGTAGAGTTTATTTGATATTTTTTAAAGTATTATGAAATGTATATACATATATATGTTTATAGGAAATTAAGATGTGTATGTAATTATATATACATAGAAAGAATAAAGAATACATAAAATGGCACTGGCAAGTTACTATCATATCTCTGGAACTCGAACTCAATTTACTCATTTATAAAATAAGATGATTGGACTAAATGGTCTTTAAGGTCCCTTTTCTAGCTCTAAATCTATGATCTTATATTGCAAGCCATTTAGTCCAATTCCCCCAAGAGAGGCCCAGATTCAAAGGTGTGTGATGGAGCCAGTTCAAATCATCTAAGAAGAGTCAATTGTTAGTATTTTTATATATGAAGTTGGCAAATGCTACAAATCAGGGCTTGGATTTATGATTTTGTTGATTTCTAGACTAAAAAGAAATAGCAGAGAAAATCTTAATAATGTAGAAAAAATTTAAAAGTTTCTCCTACATACATTTTTTCCCAGAGAGTTGGTTGTTAGATATCTACCAGCATATCCCTGTCCAAGCCCATCAACATCAAAGCCAAGGAAAAAAAAGTTTTTCTAACTCAGTCCAATGTTCTTAGACAAGTATTAATCATATTTATCAAATTCCCCTTTGTAGACTCAGATGGTTTTCTAAAAATTAATACAATGTTACCATGAGTTCAAGGCCACTGAGGTGATATTATTTGATTTGGGGAGAAAGGAGGTTGAAATAGAGTCTTAAATGCAATTGTAATAATAGTATTTTTTATTATCCATCCTTCATTTTTATGTAAGATAGAATTTTAGAGACTAAAATTATAGTAAGAAATATTTGAATTAGAAACTTTTTGATGTAAAGAGAAATTAAAAGATGAGTCTGACTGTTATAAGCCAGAACTTGAAACAAGGTGCTAAGTTAGTGGAATTGATAGAGATAATAGTTATCTAATTTAGCATGGTGCTTAACAGTTCTCTAGTTCAGTACATGAACTTAGTACTTATTATAGTTCTACAAGATTCTGTAAGATTCTACAAGATTCACACACACACACAAGAGAACATATAAGCTAGGAGCTTCAGCTATGATTCAGTTAGGGAGATTCAGAAACCAGAGAAGGCAGGAAGGAGCTCAAGCTCTCGGAACCAAGGCCAGACTGAAAGGCACTCCAGAAAGCTGCCCAGCCCCAGCAAGGAGATAATAAAGGGTCTGGATTATAAGAAAAGCCAATCAGGCCACAGGAAATGAGACAAGACTTGGAAAGAGACAATAAAGGATTTTACTTTAATCCCTGGCTGCATGTGGGGTGATTACTGAACTGAAACAAAGGCTGCCTCCAGAGACCCCAAGAAAACCCCAACAAGAGAACATTGCATTTTAGAGAAAATATTACATCTGACTTCTGACATATTTTTCATGACCTATCTTGAGAATAATATAGATAATTATTATAGGATCTTTATTTAGATCTGAAGGAAGCTTTAGAAATCCCCTTGTTTCCACCTTTCCCACTTCATTTTATTAATGATAAAATTGAGACCCAGAAAAATTAAATAACAAGCCCAAAGTTACATACATAGTAAGTAGTAAAGCTAGGGTGTGAATTCAAACCTTCTACCTCGTTCTACTATACTGTATTTCTTCCCCTAAGTAGGTTAGCTCCTCTAGTTACATCATAGTTCCTCAGCAAAACTGGTATCTTCCCTTCCAAAACATTCCCAATCTGAATTTAGGACATGTTCACAATGGTATGATAGATTGGGCTCATTGGACAATTATACAATTGCATTCGCAATCATCCAAGAAACCTTTTGGCTTCAATTTGGGTTTTTAGTAGTCTTTCCCATAATCCCATCTTTATCATTAAGCTCACTAATGTCCATTTCCCAAGGAAATAGATACAGGAAAAATACAAGAATATAATTAAGGAAATATTAAACAACTACAGCATTCTCACTACCTCAGAGATAAAAAAATCCAACTCAATACACAGGTCACCTCCCAAATTTAAATCAGAGAATCTTTTTCTTAACAGAATTGCGGGAAATATTTTAACCCTGCCTGCCTTTTCCCTACCTACCTCTTGTCCCATCCCATTCTCCATGTCTTTTTTCTTCTGTTCTTCACCACTGCCCAGAATTCTATTAGTACTGGGCCCTTCAAAACATAATTAAGAAAATCTGGGAGATAGAAAAACTACAAACCCAAACTATGTATAATTTTTTTTTTGCTTAGTCACCATTCTGGGTTTTCTGTTATCCCCTTCATTGGTGCAAATAATTGAGAACTAGTTATATGAGCACAAATCCCGAGGGAACTCTAGGTGGCTGAATGATGCATCTAGAAAAATAGTCTTTAGGTTAGGACTATAAAGCATCCAAATCTCTGTTTATTCAAGTGAAAATATTGGTCAAATCTGTTGGTCCCATGCCCAGCATTTTCCGAACTTTATATCTTATATTTTCTCCCTCTAGAGCAAAGCATATGGGAAGTAAGAGGGTGAGGGGAATAATGTCATTAGGCACATAATTGGCTGTGGGACATTGAGGCATTTTTAAATGGCTGGTGAGAATTGCCAAGGGGTATTGCCAGTTTATTTAATAGTGCTTTCCTGCTCCATAGCTCATCTAAACCAACCAACTCTGTTTCATTCCTGCCAGTTTTCTGTCCCCAAAGATGGCCTTGGGAGGCAGATATACAACACTGGGAAGAATGACATTCAATTTTTCCATTGAAAGGAAATATGTCCATGAATTTAGGAATGGATGAGCAAATCATGGCATAAGATTGTAATAGAGCAATATCACACCATAAGAAATAATTTGAGAAACAAAAAAAATTAGGAAGATTTGAATGAACTGATGAAGAGTGAAGTAATGATAATAATAATGGTAATTGGCATTTATAAAGCACTTTAAGCTTACAAGATGCTTTAAAATATTATCTCATATTTTCCCTCTTGTTTTAATTCTTCTTTTACAACCTGATTAATGTAGAAATGTTTAATATTATTGTACATGTATAACTTATATCAGATTGCCATCTTCAGAAGGAAAGAGGGGAAAGAGGAAGGGAAAAATATAAATCAAAATCTTACAAAAATAAGTGCTGAAAACTTTAAAAAATTGATATTAATTTATTTAAACTACCTCATTTTGTCCTCACAACAAACATAGAAAATAGATACCATTTATATTTCCATTTTACAAATTAGGAAATCAAAGCAAAGGTTAAATGAATTGCACAAGGTTCCATAGCTAGTGAGTGTGTAAGGCTGTACTTGAAATCAAAACTTTCTGACTCCAAGCCCAGTACTTTTACATGTTGTGCCTTTGGCTGACTTTAGTGAATAATAGAGACAATGATTATAATCTTTGATAAAGGATAGGAAAATATACCTCCCACGTTTTGTTTCGAAGAAGTGAGATTATAGGTACAGAAATGCTGACATATGCTATGTCAGAATCATTGTCAGCTGGTTTTACTTATGCTTTTTTTCCTCCCCATTGTTATGAGAAGGCAAAAGACATTAAGAAAAAACTTATTAAATGGCACGTAAGTGATAGTAATTGATCATTATGCTTCTTCCACATAAATCTTCCTTTGATAGCAAAATGGAGATGACTTGTGCTCTCAAAGGGTAAATTTTGTAAGAGAACACAAACTTTATCAGATTTTATCATATGAGACAGGCTTCCAAAACTGGCCCAATTAAGGGTTGTCTGACTGTTGTCTGAGGACCTAAAAAACTAATTTCAGAAAGATTATTATCTCAACACTAGCCACCAGGGAATTAATTATAATGATTATTGATGTTGTTGTTGTTATTGTTGTTATCATTGTTGTTGTTAAGGAGACATTTAGTAAAGCATAGAGAGCTTATGAGATTTGTCAGTTGGACAGAACACTCACCAGTGAAATAAAAGATGGATGGTTCCACATATTGAAGTAAAATCATGTTCTAACAAGAACACTCATTAGTGTACAGAACTCTCTAGGGTGATGGAAAGATTCAAAAGGTCTCTAATCATGATGGTTAAAGGGGAGAATTAGAGCTTATCTATTTTATTATATCGACGTGGGCTGTAACAATGGGGTTTTCATCATTCAGGACAATAAAAAATTACATCATATTTTAATAAATGTAAAACAGTTGTGTGTACAGAAATTATATTTGGAAATCCATGAAAGTCTTCTAAATTCAGATAGAAGCAAAAGGACAAGGAGAAAGGGGGGAGAGGAGAGGATGAGGGTGGGATTCTTGGATTAAGTAATTAAGTAAGGGATTAAATAATTAAGTAATTAAGTAAAGAATTAAGTAATAGGAGGCCAAGGTAGCAGGTAGAAGTAAAGCAGAGAAGTCCAGAGGAATAGAGATAAAAGCTACAGACAAACATAAAATAAATATCAGGAACAGAATTTATTATGCTTTTTTTTTAAAGCAGAATAGTAATCATGATCTCAAAGTCACAGCTAAAATAGATTAACCAAATAAAAAAATAAGGAAACTAATATGTCAGCCATATTAATGAATAATTAATTAATGACTATTTAAAATAACTAGACAAGATAAGGTTTGATGTAGGAAATGATGAATTGGTAGATTTAGAAAAATATGAAGACTTGGACTTATGAAAGAAGATGTTATTCACTTCAGAGAAAGAGGACAAACAAGCAATAAAGTCTTATGTGTGTATATATATATACATATATGTGTATGCATATACACATATATGTATATATATATGTGAGTTGTGGTTATGTGTATGTGTGTAGAATTGCAGATATTTATATCTATATATGTATATGTGTGTGTTTGTGTGTGTTCCAACTCCTTTTTGAAAGGAGAAAGCTGAGATTCACAGAGGTTAATTAATTTGAACAAGGCCATATAGATAATAAATATGAGAAGCAGGATTTGAATCTAAGCCCTCTGGCTTTGGAGCCAGTGTTCTTCCCACTGTACCACAAAGGTCTCCTTGTCCATAAAGACCAAATAACTTTTTTTCCAGAAACTGTAAAAGAACACTTCTGATTCAAGGTTCTCACTTCATTTCATCCTGAGGCAAGAAAATAATAGGGCATTTAGTCCATAAAGAAAACCACAAAGGTTGTGCATCCTTTAGCCTTCTATGCTTCAGTAGTATTTTGGCTTCCATTCCCAGTCACAAACAGTCAAGTAGGTGCTGCAATCACAGAGTGCCTGTTGTGGAAAAGATTTGTAACTCTGACAACACCAAAAAGCACAGAGTGGCCATAGCACATCACAGAAGTAACTTTGAAAAGAAAGGTGTATTTTATACCAGAATGCTGTCTCCTATATGCCTTCTTGTACCTTAACCACAGTCAATTATCTTAACCATCACTCACATTCACAGAACATTCAGCTTGAAGATTTGCCAGATTTTTTCCCTCTCAATTCCCACGTGAAATAAACCATTGCTTGTTATCCCCATTTTATAAATAAGGAAACTGAGACGCAGAAGAATTCCCCCAAGCAGAATTTGGACTTAAATCCAGGCCTTCTGATGCTAAGGTTTTTCTCTACTATACAAGTAATTTTATTGTCTCCCACGGAAAACACAAACCACTTTTCTTTTGCAAAGCTTGAAAAAAAAAATGCACAAAATTGCCAAGTCTGGGATGTTCTTTGGTCAAGGACTTCTGTAGAGATAAGCTTTTCATGTGTCCTTTGTGTTGGGACTGGAGAATTCTAGAACTCTAGAAGAGCGAGGCAAGCTTTCTGCAGAAATGAGAATGCCGATGCTGAGCAGGGTTTAAACAGATCCTGCCAGTGGGAATGCAATTTGGGTCAATGAATCATAAATCCTATTTTGGTAATTTGCTGAAGACAAGAGCATTGAAATCATAGCCATCTTAATGGACATAGCTTGAAAGAGACAGTGATAGTTAAGCAGCATAAGAAGAGGGAGGAGAGCGATTGAAGGGGTAAGAAATTCTACTGGACAGATTGCAAATTTACCTTCACTAATATACAAAGCCTATTGTTCATGAAGCCTTTCTTCTCTCAGAAGGGACCCATCACAAATGGACCACACCACCCACAACCCACTGGGAACCTGACACTCAAGGTGAGTCTCCTAAAACTCAGGTGACCGATTCTGTCTGATTTATCAGTCCATAGACTGATCCTTGAAACAGATTTATGGAAAATAAATGGTTGCTTTTGTGCCACTTACAATGCACTGATCCCTGAAGAGGAAAAAAAGACTAATCTGCTTTGTTAGTTGGCCTCCTCTCTTCAGACTTCAAAAATTAAGGTACAGTAAAAGTTTTCATATGGGGGAAGACTTTACATGCAAATAATGCATTATATTTCTAGCCACAGAATAACAAATAGATTGAGATCATGTTTCTTTTTTGTAAATGAAGAAAAATTGAAAATCTAAGCTTAGAATCTATGGCCTTTGACTAAAACAGTCTATTTCTTTGCTCCTCAGTTCTTGGGGAGAGAGAAATAATTTTAACAGAAGATTCTACTTAAAATCAAGACTGCAGTTAACCTCTACTATCTGTTTTCACTCAGTTCTCAAGTACTGTATCTATCCGAATCAGTAAGCACCTATGCTTTTGTGCCTGCTTTGTGTTTGCATTTGGAATTGAAATCAGATAACAGGGGGGATTAAAAAGTAAAATTTTTTAAAAAGAAGAACTTTTGGGAAGTATAAATATTGAAATAGGAGAACATATGTAGGAGAGAGATTGTGGAATTTCCTTTCCTTTTGACTTTTAAAACCCTGCTTCCCTAGAGGATTTGAAGCTGGGAGGTTGGGATCCTAAGCTTTAAACCATAAAATCAGCTTCTTAAACCATTTGAGAATTAAAATTCTCAAAATATTATGAAATAACTTCTTGAGAAATTTCCTTCTATAGGATGTTTTTGGTTGTCTGCCCAGGATGGTTATCCCCAACTTATTGATTGAGTCATAGATTTAATCATCAGATTTCTAAACATTTTGAATTAGCAGAATTTTCAAAGCTGTCACAATCTGTAGAATTTGGCATTATGGAAGTTAGGGAGTAGAGGGAGTAAAAAGCCCAAATCAGATCTTCTTGTTTTGTTGGTAAGTGAGGAGGAATAAAGGGCAAAGGCCTTTTTTAGGACATCAGAAAGGTGCAGCAGCAGCAGCATAGCTGGAGAGAGAGGGATATTATTTGTACCTAAGACATCTCATCATTGAGTTGGGGAGATGTTATGGCTTCCACTTCATGGGAGTGAGGGGTACGGCATCCCCACAATCTGGAAAATCCACATAAAACATTTTTAGCCTTTCCTTCATATCGGAGAAATCTTAATTATTATGATATTAAAAGATAAAATAAGTTGATGCTATATAATACAATACATATGCATTTTATTTTATGCATTTCTAAGTTTCTAAACTTCTGTGTCATCTGTTGGCCCTTGCATGTTATCTATAACTTCTAAAAACTCCCCCCCAAATTCCCATTTAATTTCTTATACTCATCTGCTATATATCAAAACTATGATGGGGAAAGTCACAATGTGTAAGAGATAATTGTGTTCTGTTTTGTATTATGAAAGAAGAAGTCAGTGAGTAAACTAGCTTTTCATATGGCAAGACCAACTCTGTAGGGGTAAAAGAAATAGCCAACTATGTGAATGTAGACCATGTGACATAATTTAAGAGAACTAATAACAGCACTGCTATCTCTGTTACCAAAATTCTCTGTTACCAAAATATCTTCCTCTCCTCCCTGAAATATTTTACTTCTTTTGCTCCCACAGCATCTCATGAATTAGAAGATTTATTTGGGTCAAATAGTATTTTATTTTCAAATGCAAATTTCCTAAGGAGAGAATTCTCCCTGGCCATTCCTTCATTCCATTAAAATTTTTTTTATTAAGAGCCTACTATGTGCCAAATACTGTGCTAGGAATTAAGGTTATAAAGACCGCCCAAACTAAAAAGTCTTTGAGTTCAAAGATACTATATTCTCTGAAGACTCTTCTTGAATTCAAATATGGTCTCAGATATTTAGCCACACAGCAACCCTGGGCAAGTCACTTAACCCTGTTTGCCTCAGTTTCCTTATCCTGTAAAATGAGCTGAAGAAGGCCATGACAAATCCCTCTAGTAGCTTTGCCATAAAAACTCCAAATGGGGCCCACCAAAAGTTGGACAAGACTGAAATAACTCACCAACAACAGTGATCTAAAACTTCTTCCCTAGAAGGAAAGGAGTTATATTATCAATTACCCTTTAGTTCCCAAGGAGCCTTCTATCCACAGCTAGCTTGAATCAGCAGGCAATGTTCAGGCTCCTTATGCCTTTCCCCCAATGCTTCATCCTGCTAGGCTTAGTCAAGAACCCTATAAAAAACTTTCAAGACTGTACAAGGTAGTGAGAAACTACCCCATTCTCTCTCCAGCCTTATTCTATCATTCTCTCTGATTGCTTCATTTCATATCTTCCTTCAATAGAGCTGGCTCGCTTTGCTGTCTGATTGCAAATGCCATGTTTCCTTGGACAGGCTTCCTAACCTTCCTAACACTATATTAAGACAGTCAGCCCTGCCAGAGCTTATTCCCTTCTGGCACACCCTTCCAGAACTCAAGGTCCTCTCCAGAAGCCTTGAGTTGAAGCTGTGTGCTCTCTGTTTCATTGTTTATCAATCTTGCCTGCACATCTAGCATGTCCATTTTTAGAGGGCAGGGGTCCATGATCTCTTTTGCTCTTCCACATGGGCTGGTCAAGTTTGTGCTTCACAGGGCAGGGACTTCACCTAGGATTTCATTGATATAGGAAATCTCCAAAAGAGAGCATCCTCTCAAGAAAGATCAGCACCTTCTCTGCAATTTATCATCTTAATAGTCTTTCCCAGAGTATAAAAAGGAAAAGTAGCTTCCTCACAATCACAGTCAATCAATATGTATCAAAGATAGGACACTAATCCAAGTCTTCTTTGATAGTTTTCTATACCAAACCGATTCTTCTTGGCCACATGGTAGTGAAAATAATAGCTGACATTTAGCTAATATTCAACATTTAGTTAAGATTTACAAAACACATTCTTTCACTTGAACCTCAGAACAATTCTGTAAGTTAGACACAAAAGGTAATCCCCATTTTACAGAAAAAGAAACTGAGGCTGAGGAGTTAGGCGACTTGTCTAATTTGTGTCAGAGGTAAGATTAGAACTCAGATTTTCTTTATTCCAAGTCTTTCTACTGTACTACAATACTCTGACTTATGGAGAAAAGCATTTAATTTGGAGTCAGAAGTATTGAATCCTGACTCTGCTATTTATCCTCTGCATGAATTCAGACAAATTTCTTTTTCTCTGGGTCTTATTTTCTTCATCTGTAGCATGCTGGGAATAAGGGAAATGAGGTTATAGATTTTTTTGTTGTTGTTGTTTTAAGTTCTTGATTATATGGCTAGGTATTTAACAAATGTTTATTTAATTAAAGATTAGTTGTTCAGTCATTTGGATTGTGATATATGTTCTGGATGATAAAAGTTGTTAGGGCTCCTTTCCATCTTGAATAATATGTAATATACATATACATAGATAGATCCTGTATTTGCTTTTCTGGTGAATGTGTTATATTTCTTTGGACAAATTCTGTCTTTATATGTTCATCATCCAGTTTGGATAGCAGTCAATTAATATTCTTCTTATTCTCATTCTTATTCTTATTATTTATTTTCAAAATACATGCAAAAATAGTCAACATTCACCCTTGCAAAATCTCGTGTTCCAAATTTTTCTCCCTTCCTTCCCCCTCCCCTAAACAGCAAGTAATCCAATATATATTAAACATATATAATTCTTCTATACGTATTTCCACAGAAATAAAATATTCTTGATTAAATGTAAGCTTCTTAAGAGAATTTTTTGTATTTGAAGCTTCAGTACCTGAAAAGTAGTAGGTACTTAATAAATGCTTGTTGATTTATTGGTTCTAGTTATATAGTTCTTCATGTAAATATGAATATCAAAAAGTTTCAAATCTATTACAAACTAATCAACACAATGACCAACCACAAATCCAGAAAATCTAAGATAAATAGACTATCTGGTGGTCTCTGAATACAGACTGAGATGCTTTTTTTTCTGGTCATGGCCAGTGTGGGAACTTGTTCTGATTAGCTGTACCTGTTTATAATAGGAGTTTTATTTTCTTTACTTTCTCAATTGAAGAGAAGGAAAGGGGGAGGGTAGTGAAGCAAATGAGGATCTGAAAATAAAATAAAATTTAATTTAAAAATAAAAAGACTTAGTTAATCATCAAGAATTTATTACATATCTAATATATGCCTGACACTTTTCCTGGCACTGAGCATAACAGAAAACCAAAGTAAAATGTTTATATTCTGTAAAGATAATTCATATGTAATTAAGCTTATACAAAATAAATGCAACAAATAGAAGCTAATTTTTTCAGGGATGGGATATTAGAAACTCAAGGGATAGGGAAAGCTTTTATGAGACATAATTCGAATTTATTTCCATTTTCATTTTCCCTGTCAGTGCTCTCCACTCTTATTACAAAAGCTGGAGGGAGGTTCAGGAAAAAATTTCTGAGACAATAGATATTTCATTTTCATTATCCTTATCAGTGTTTTCCATTCTTGTTGCAGATGGGTAAGACTTGCCAAGGTCAAGTCTAAAACTTCTGTAAAAACTTAAGGGTTTTGAATGACAGGCAGTGTTTTTAATACACCCATTTGTGATATGGTTCCCCCTACATTCAGTTGTAGGATTCTAAGCTGAATGTCAGATGTCACTTTCTTCACCAAGATGAAGACAGTTTGGCTTGAAATCAAAGACATGTACTGAAGTCTGAGACAGACGGTTTGCATGGGTGAGTTATTTCCAGAGGTGGTATGGTAACTGAAATACTGAAGAGTTGGCAGGACCTCAGCTAAATCCTTCCTCAGAGACCTATTATCTCTATAATCCTGGGCAAGTCATTCATTCAACCTCAGTTTCCTCATCTGCAAAAAGGGAACAATAATAACACTTACTTCCCAGGTTGGATGCAAAGATCAAATCAGGCAATTAATATAAATTGCTTTGTATATCTTAGAGTACTATATAGATGGAAACTATTATTATTCATCTTTCTCTTCCTCATTCTCCACCTGTACGAAGGAAATGACAATTTAGAAATAAAAAGAGATAGTCAATCAACAAGAATTTATCAAATAATTAATACATGCCAGACACTTTCTAGGCATTGAGAATACAAAGTATAAAAGCAAGATGGCCTGCCTTCAAAGAACTTATAGTCTATAAATGGAGATAACAAGTATCCTTCAGATTGTGATGGAAGTCTATGTCCTGGATCGTATCATCAGTTAATTGCTTTTATAGTACATTTGAGGAAACTGCTAATTTGAAGGCCACCCCTAAAGTTTCAGTCTTTCTTACCATTACCAGGAATGACCCTGCATCCTAAAGAGTTTCTTGCTCCATCTGATAGCAATATACCTTTCAAAACTTTAGCTCATTTTGTATGAGTTATTGCTCTTCAAGGAGAGCATATGCCTGAATATTGACAGACACAGAGAGAGTTGATCTCATTTTTCAAGAGCATATGCCCAGAGGGATTTTTACTAAGGAAAACTTGTGTTAAGTTTGTAACCATCTTGGTAATTTTTGTGGTGCATACCTTCAATAGAATGGGAAATCAGAATAGAAATGGCTGTTTGTAAAACTTTGTCAAGAAAATGCCAATTTAAAATAAGCATTTTTGCTTGAGTTCTGTGGCTGCATTTAACATATGTCAGAGGTATAACTAGTATGAGGCAACCAGGATTTTGCCCCAACTACTTATACCCAATGAGTCTTGGGGCAGTCATGCTGTATGATATGGAACTGGTGAAGGGTAACTGTGAAGAAGTATGTTCTCTTTCTTAGCTAGTCCCAGAAAGCTGCCCCTTAATGGTCCCATTTTTATTTTATGCCTCTTCTTGGGCCCACCTCCCTCTCCAGGTGTTGATACACCTGACTAAGCTGCACTACCTACAGAACCTTTGACCTGGAAACCACATCACACGTCTCTATCTTCCTCAAGTCTTCCCTCTCCCACTCGATTGGCTTTTCCCTAAGTGTCAAAATTCCCAGATAAGGAACTATCTTATGTGAACTTTATCATCAATTTTTTTCCTGAGCCCAAAGCGATCACTAACTATAGTTTTTGGGGGCTCAGAGACTGCTCCTTTGGTGAGTGAGCACTCTGGGTGGGCATGCATGATAGCAGTCCTTTTTACGTAGTGCACCCCAGAAAATGATACTTTGGATCTGTGTTGCCTTCTTGTTTATTTGCACAGATTGAGTGAAGTTCTTTGGTGTCTAGTGCCAATTGTAATTTGCTTATGCAAACATTGGCAAATTTCTTGTAATGTTGCCCCACATTATTTATCAATAATTTTTTATTTATTCACTCTGCTCTGACTTGGAGCGCTAAAGAACTGCAGCCCTAAGGCTGAAGATCATTGATTATTTATAGAGAATCCATGGTTCCTATTTACAAAGACAGAGAAGAGACTTCCTTCACAGGCTAATTGTACACTGTTTTAAAGAGCAATTCTTTTTATACAGCAAAATAACTGTTTCGACATGTATATATATATATATATATATATATATATATATATATTGTATTTAACTTATACTTTCACATATTTAACATGTATTGGTTAACCTGCCATCTGGGGGAAGGGGTGGGAGGAAGGAGGGGAAAAGTTGAAACAAAAGGTTTTGCAATTGTCAATGCTGGAAAATTACCTATGCATAAAATTTTTGTAAAAAAAAAAAAAAAAAGAAAAGAAAAGAAAAGAAAAAGAAATGAAAATTGTAAAAAAAAAAATAGAAAGTTGGATCTAGTGTAAGGAATACAAAAAAAAAAAAAATAAAAGTACTAATCTATTACTGAAAAAAAAAGACAGAGAAGAGGAATTAATTAAATGTACTGAATTTTAATTTTTGATGACTAAACCAATATTGAAGAAAATGTATAGCTCTTTGGATTTGCTAGACTATTTATTCCCCTAAGGGCCACTATTATTCACCAACAGTAGGTTCCTAGAGAGTGGCACCTGTCAATTTATATCCTTGTGGTGTGTTTTTATTTAATAAAAAAGTGTTTTTTTTGTTTTTTTTTTTTTTCCTCATTGAGGGCAGCTAGGTGGCGCAGTGGATAGAGCACCAGCCCTGAAGTCAGGAGGACCTGAGTTCAAATCTAGTCTCAGACACTTAACAGTTCCTAGCTGTGTGATCCTGGGCAGGTCACTTAACCCCAAATGCCTCAGGAAAAAAAAAAAAAAATGTCCTCATTGATCATTAGATCCTTAACTCACACCTAATCTAAGATGACTTCCTTGGTGAATATCATCATTCTCTAGCCATTCAAAAGAGTTCAACTCCAGGAGCTTCTGCTCTGTCTGGAGTTCAAATTCAGCCTCAGACACTTAGCAGCTAAGTATCTGAGTGTCACGTGGTGTTATTTAAGCACTTTCCCCCTCACTTTCCTCATCTGTAAAATGGGAATAAAATAGTACCTACCTCCCAGAGTTGTTGTGATAATCAATGCTTAGTATAGAACCTGACATGTAGTAGAAGCTATATAAATATTAGCTATATTTATTATTAAGAGCTTCTCACTAAAGCTTACTCCCTTTACATCTTTCCTTTCTCTGCCTTCTTCAACCAAATTCTCTTCCCTGTCCTTCTCTAAATTTAAATCTTTCCTTATCTACTGGTTCTTCTCTGTCACCTATAAACACACCCAAGTCTTCTTCATTCTTAAAAAATCCTGACAAGGAAATGAACATTACAATAAGAACATTGTACAAAGTAACAGCAAAATTGTGCGATGGTCAGCTATGATAGATGTAGCTCTTCTCAACAACACAGTGATCCAAAACATTTCCAACAGACTTGGGATAGAAAATGCCACCCACACCCCCAAAAAAAGAGACTGAATATACTTTGAAGTATACTACTTTCACCTTTTTTGTTTTCTTTTGTTTTTTTTTCTTTCTCATAATCTTTCCCTTTTGTTCTGTTTTTTTCTTTTACATTACTAAAGTGGAAATATGTTTAAAATTATTGTACATGTATAACCTATAGCAGATTGCTTGCTGTCTCGGGGAGGGGAGGAAGGAAAGGAGGAACTCAAAACTTTAAAAATTGAATGTTGAAACTACTTTTACATGTAACTAAAAAAAAAATCTATTAAGTGAACAAAAAAAGAAGTCCTCACTAGTTCCAACCAACTAGTTCCAATATCTTATATTTTTTTCTTTCTTTCTCAGCCAAACTCCTTGAAAAAAGACATACTCTGCCTCATTTCCTCTCCTGTCAGCTACATAATCTGACTGGACCCAATCATCCAAATGGAATTGCTTTCCAAATGGGCAATGATCTCTTATTTACCCATCAACTGGCCTTTCTGAAGTCTAATCCATTTTGACCTCTCTGTAGCATATGTCACTGTTCACGGCACTCCCCTTCTGGGTCCTGCCTGTCTGCTTCCTAAGTTTTCACATGACACTACTCTTCCCTGGTTCTCTCCTATTCAGGTGTTATCAAGAACTCCTTACTCTCATTCATATCACATAAACAATTGGGACCAAGTCTTATATAACTTTTCCATCTCTATAGGATTACTCACAAATGTCTTTTTCCCATCACTCACAGTCACCACTAATTAAAACCCTCATCAGAATTAGAATAGCCTCCTATTTGATCCCCCTCTATCAAGCTTCTCTCAATACTAATGCATGTTTCATACAACTGCCAAATTGATTTGACTAAAGATGTCACCCCCAATTCAGTAAATTCCAGTGTTTCCATATTTCAAGGAGCATAGTGATAAATGGCTGATTTCTTGTTCCTTATAGATTTTAGAACTCCCAAGTCTTTTTCCCTTCATTTTACAGATAAAGAAACTGAGGCCCACTAAGGTTAAATGGTTTGTCCAGAGTTACATGGGTAGTTAATAGGAGAAATTAGCTTTCAAATGCAGACCCTTTTGCAATAGAGCTTTCCATTGTAGCATAAAGCTTCCCAGGGTTCAAATCTCATCTCTGATGCTTATTAGCTGTGTGATCCTATACAAGTCACTTAAAGTCTCTGAGATTCACTTTATTTGTAGAATTGGGATGAAAATAAAAACTTAGTTCACAGGGTTGTATGAGGATTATGTTGATTGATGATTAGGTTGCATGAGATGATGTATGGTAAGGTACTTTGCATACTTTGAAGTAAATAAATTCAACTGGAGTAAAAGTTATTCAATCCCATTTTACAGGTGAGGAAATTGAGGTTCAGAAACTTGAAATAACTAACCAGAGGTCTCACAGTGACTTGGGCTTGAACATAGGAAATATTCTGAATTCAAGGATAGTGATCTTTCCAGGTGCTGATAGAGCAGCAGGAAGTTTCTAACATTCCATTGGAGAGAGGAGGCTAAAATCCTAGGTAGAGAAAGAATCAAGTTCTATTTCCTGCTGTAAGACCCTGGTATAGTGCCTTTAGCTGGATAAAACCCCAAAACACTTGTTTACCAAGCATAATGATGGAAGATGGAAACAGTGCAGAGTGTCAGTGAGATGCTCCATAATTGGACTGCATAAAGGCTCAATATGAGTCAATAATGTTTCAATGTAGGATACAATAGCCAAAAGAGTCAATGCCAATTTGGGCTGCTTTAAGAGGCATAATTTCCAAGCATAAAGAGGTGATTGTTCCCCTCTGCTCTGTGTCTGGTCAGACCACATCAAGCTATTCTGTTCCATTCTGGGTCCCACTGTTTACCAAAGATACTAACAAACTAGACAGTGACAAGAGGACAACCAAGATGACAAAGAGCCTTGAGTCCAATTCATTGGAGGACTGGTTGAAGAAACTGAAGATATTTAGCCTGAAGGAAAGAACATGAAAGCAGTCTTCATTCATGTATTTGAAGGATTCAGATCTCTGCCTCTAATGTACAGAGCTACATGTTCCTGGACAAGTCCCTTAACTTCTCAGTGCTCTAGGCACCTTCTAAGAATATAAGTTGCAAAGAAAATACCAACCAGCTTTGGCAGAGGATAAAGAGGATCACAAGCATAGTCTCTGTCCATTGTCATTTGGAAGTTTTAGGCTCCAGAAGGCATAGCCAATAGCAATGGTAGAAGTTACAAAGACACAGATTTAGACTTGATGGAAGGAAGTGGAGCTACATCAAAACAGAATGGGCTGCCTGGAGAGATGATGATAACAGACAAGTAGGATTAGTTCCCTACCTCCTCTTTTTTTTTTTTTTTTTAACTCCCTCTGGTAGCATAGGCATATAGGCACCAATTACTCAAAAGTTGTATATCTCAAGCAAGGAAGAGAAAAGCTAAAGTGTGTGCTTTGAGGAGAGAGAGAGAGAGAGAGAGAGAGAGAGAGAGAGAGAGAGAGAGAGAGAGAGAGAGAGAGAGAGAGAGAGAGAGAGAGAGAGAAGGAGGGAGAGAGAGAGAGAGAGAGAGAAGGAGGGAGAGAGAGAGAGAGAGAGACAGAGAGAGAGAGAGAGAGAGAGAGAGAGAGAGAGAGAGAGAGAGAGAGAGAGAGAGAGAGAGAGAGAGAGAGAGAGAGAGAGAGAGGGAGAGAGAGAGAGAGAGAGAGAGAGAGAGAGAGAGAGAGAGAGAGAGAGAGAGAGGAGTGCACCAAGCATGAACAAGAACAAGAAGAATATAGTCTGACCCAAGAAAAGGTAGGTCTCTAAACAGAGGATTTTCTGTCTATGATTAGCTGACTCAAGTGATAACAGGTTCCCTTTTAAAGCTGAAGATTATTAATAATAATAATAATTAGCATTTATATAATACTCCAAAGCATACAAACCAGCATATATACATATATATGTATATATATGCATATATATATATATATGTATGTATGTATGTTGTCATTTGATCTTTAAGGAAAGGTTATATATTCATTTGTTGGGGATGATAAAGAATTTCTGTACAGAGAGGGCTGGACTATATAGATGCTCTCTGAAGTCCTGTTATGAATACATGCTCTACAAGAAGGGTGTGTGTATATACAAGCATATATGTATGTGTGTAGACATTTGAATGTATATAAGAATATACACAGACATACATGTATATACCCACACACACACGTGTGTGTGTGTATGTGTGTATATATATACACACATACACACAAAGTGACAAAAAGTGGCTTCTTTGCCAGCCTCTTTAGCAGACAGCATGAGGATGATAACAATTCCTCCTGGGTCTTATATGAGGCTCATTGGCAAGGCTAGCAGAAAGCTCCCGCTCTGTTAATGCCCTAACAACTAACTGCATTGCACTAAAAGAAAACAGAAGATCCTGCCAAGGACATGACATTTCTCATGTTAATGAGGAAGGTGCTGAGTATTCATGGAGCTCCTGAATCTCTTCTTTCTCTGCAGGTAAAAATAAGATTTCTCCTGGAATCTGTCTCCTCAATCTGCCCAGCCTCTTTGCAACATCAGTGCCTAATTTCAGTCCCTAATCACTCTGTCTTGGTAAATAATTTCATATGCTCACTTTTCTCCCCTTTGAAATCTATTGCTTATATCAGAAGTTGGCCAGACATTGATCCCCAAACCCACAGAACTGCACAAAGACTTAGAGCTGAAAAGTAATTTAATCTCTTATCCAAATTATAATTTCCCTCTATAACATTTACTCATTCATTTAGTAAGCATTTATTAAGCACCGACCATGTACCAGGAATTGTGCTAAATGCTGGGAGTGCACAGATATAAAACAAGACAATTTCTGCCTCCACAGAACTTATACTCTGAGTGAAAGAACATGAAAAATGAATATGAAGTATAAAAAATGAGTGCAAAGTAATATTGGGGGGAGGAGAGAGAGCACCTCCAACTGAGCAGGTCAGTGAAGGTGAACCTTGAACTGAAACTTAAGATAATAGATGTAGAGCTGAAAAGGAACTAAAAGGAGTTTTAGAGACAGATATGAGGGAGGACCACATTCCAAGCATGTTCAAAGACCCCATAAACTGGTTTGACTGGACAATAGCATGTGAGGAGATTAATTTTTGACAAGCCTGGAAAGGGAGACTGAAGTTATATTGTTAATGGATTTAAATGATAAACCAGGGGATTTATATTTTATGTTGGAAAGGTACTGGAAAGTTTTAAAGAGAGAATGATCCTATCAGACCTGTGCCTTAGGCATATTAATGTGGCACCTGTGTGGAGGACAGTTTGCAGAGGTGAGCAATATCCTGAACAAATGGTCATCCATTTTCTGCTTAAATAATTTCAGTTATGAAGGACTCATCATCCACAAGACATTCTATTCCATTTTTGGACAGTTCTGATTGTTAAGACGGGACAATTAGGGGGCACTAGAGTGCTGGGGCTGACATTGAAAGACTCTTCTTCCTGAGTTCAAATCAAAACCTCAGACTTCCTAACAATTCATTAAATGACCATTTTTTTCCATTCAATGATATACTTAATTTTGTTGGATATAAGATTTTTAGCCACAATTTTGTGGGTTTTTAATATGTAATATTCCAGGACTTGCAGTCCTTTATTGTGATTGCTGATTGGTCTTGTGTAACTATAGCTCCAGCATATTTGAATTGTTTTGTTTTTTTTTTGGTTGTTGCTTATGAAACATTCTTTTTGATCTAGGGGTTTCATAATTTAGAAATGATGTTCCTGTGTTTTCTCCTGCTAGGATCTCTTTCAGGTGGTGATTGGTGGGGGGTTTTCTATTTCTACTTTCCCCTCTTGTTCTATCACTTCAGGACAATTTTCTTTGGTTTGTTCTTACATTGTTATATCAAAATTCTTTTTTGTCAGACCTTTCAGCTAATCCAATTATTCTTATGTTTTCTCTTCCTGTTCTATTCTCCAGATTGGTTGTTTTTCTTATATCTCACATTTAAAATTTTTTTCTTCTTTATATTTTGTTTTATTATGTCTTGGTCTCTTGTAACTTCTCTGACTTCTCTTTACCCAATTCTAGTTTTCAAAGAGTATAGTTGAGTTCTTTCTCTTTTCTCTACTCATGTTAGTATAATCACCTCTAAATCTGTGATGAGGAGGATGGTGCCTCTGGCTTCACTTCAGTTCTCCCCTTTAACCTGGAACCCAAAACCAAAAACTCCACCCTCCTGGAAATGCTTAAAGCAGGGTTCTCAAACTATGGCCTGCGGGCCATATGCCGTTGCTGAGGACGTCTATGCGGCCCACCGGATTATGGCAAATGGGCTGAGGTCCAGAGACAGAGTGTGAGTTTTTGTTTTTACTATAGTCCAGCCCTCCAACAGTCTGAAGGACAGTGAACTGGCCCCCTATTTAAAAAGTTTGAGGACCACTGGCTTAAAGCCAGCAACTTCCCTGTCCCACTGTTTCTGCACTCACCAAGTGCTTCTTCTCATCCAGGGCCTCACCTCAGCAACACATCTGGTGCTGGTGTTCCTTATTAGCAGAGGTTCCCTGCTTCTTCCTGGATTCAGACATCCACTTCCCACATTGTGGGGGAGGTGAAAGTTTCTGTGGCTGGGGCTGAAGCTACCTCTAAACCCAGCTATCCCTAAGGATCCCTGCTTGGTTTCAGCAGATTTAGTCATTTCGCATTGGTTAAATCTCCATCCTGGGGGCTTTCTTCTAGGTCTTCTTTGATTGTCCCAGGAAGATCCAGTTCTGCCCCAACTCTTTTATTTGTTATTCACCAGGCCACAGTCCCCCTGAGGTACAATTTTGTTTTGTTTGTGGGGGAAATCTGGAGGACTTAGAATTTTCTGACCTATTCTTCCATCTTTCCAGAATTCTCCTTTACCTCTGTAGCTTTCATTCATTCTATCACCCTTTTCCTAAACTAGCCAAAGATTTGGGAAACAAACATTGTGGTAAGAGTGGGTTGGTTTGATTTCTTGTTTGTATTTTCTAAGGATATAAATCTTCTATGAAATAGAGAGATGCTGTAATATATAGAGTGCTGGGGTTGGAGTCAAGAAAAGTAGCTTATAAAATCTTTCTCTTGTCAGAAGCTGCTACCCTTCATTCTCGGTTCAAATCTGCCTCAGACACTTATTAGCAATGTGATCCTGGGCAAATCACCTTCCTCAGTTTCCTCAACTATAAATAGGCATAATAATTGTACCTCAGGAAGAATCACAGTAGATTACATTTGTACAGCATTTAGCACAGTGTCTGGCATGTAGTAGCCAAAGGACAAACAAAACTTCCGTGAGTAGTTGTAGGAGCTGTCCCACTGGGACTTGATTGAAACAAAGCAGTTGTCCAACATAGCTCTTTCTTTTTTCTTTTTCTTTCTTCTTTCCCTTCCTTTCCCTCAGTCCAAGGTGCTTTGCCCAAAGAAATATAAAATTTGATTGCTGAAACATCAAAAGACATCTTAAGATTTGTAGGCTAGATTTTTTTTTTCCCTTAAGGACCTTGCTTAAATCCAAATCACTCTGCCATTGATTAACAACAATAGGTCCCAGACCAAGCCTCCCTTGGGTCCTGATTGGCTCAGAATGAATGCAAATAGCAATTGTTTTTGTTTTGGCCAGAAATCCTGAGGGTTTTCTGTTCCCATACTTATTTAATTAGGAAAAAGAGGCCATTCTCTGCCTCATTTCTCACCTGCCCTTAATTACTGAATGGGTGTTGCCTTAGTCAAACTGAGATTTGGGGAAAACCAAGATCTCCCACTGCATCTCCAATAGTCCAGTCTTGCCACTGGACCCATTTGGCTCTTGAGGAGAAAGTGAGGTTGATGACTTTGCACAGTTTACCCCTCACTTAAATCCAACTCACTTGCACATCGTGGCGTCACCTCCCAGATGCTATGATCCTCTTCAAGAAAGGACAGACAGCTAGAATTCTTTGTCATTTTCTTCTCCAGCTTTTCTTACAGATGAGAAAACCGAGGCAAAGAGAGTTAAGTCCAGGTCCCACAGTTAGTGTGTAAGATCAGATCTGGACTCATAAAGGTGAGTTTTCCTGATTGTGAGCCTAGTGCTCTATCTACTGTACAACCAACTGCCCTACAATATAATAGGCCTGCTCTAAATCTTTCTTCTGTGACCTATGCAGAATAACTGACACAATATAACACAAAGAAGAATAAGAGAAATACAATAAGAAAATGTATGTGAATCCTGAAAATACAAATCATTATCCACGATGGTATCAAAGAAGGTTTTCTAGAGCAGGTGATGTTTGGGATGAGGTTCAAACAACTAATCAGTAGGAAATCAGAAGGAAGAGGTAGGACTTTGTAAGTATCCAGAATTACAAGTCTTTTCTACTTAGGGCTCGAGAAAGTCAAGGTATGGGGGAGACTAGTGAGAATCGTGTGGTCTGATTAGAACATTTTGCAGTTGTGTCATTTCTGGATGGAATGATCTGAGCTACGTTGGTTCCAGTTAACCAATGGAGTTGTTTGGACCTTCCACCCCAAAACCCTATTGGAGAATGGCATAACAGACTATAAGATGGAAGTTTCAGAATGTGTCAGAAGTCTGACACAGTTGGAAGTGTAAAATGCAGCCATCTGGCAAGGATGTGAACAAGATTTTGAAATATTTATCTTCAAGAAGCGTTCACTATGATTTTTAACCATATCACAGCTGGGAAGCTGAAGAGTAGGGGAGAAAGGGAAGGCTAGGGTAGTTGGGGATGGGAAGAAATTGGGCTTGGCAGTTTTTCTGGTAAGGGGAAGATTATGTAAGCCAGAAGACCCCAAATAAGTAGACTTCAGAGCAAATAATTTCCTCTTTTCTCCTTTCCAGTCTCACTGTGCTTGGAAATCAGAAGGGGTCAGGGAAGAGTTTGTACCATTGGAGATATAATTGATCAAAGCCAGTGGTCAAATGTATTTTCTGGAGAGAAAGCTTCCTAGTTTCATTTTGGGGTGCAACCTAGGTGCTTCAGCTAGCTGGCACAATGGGTAAAGTCTGAGTCTTGAGTCAAGAAGGACTATATTTATATCCTGCCTTCCACTCATTGAAACTACAAGACCCTGAGCTGCAATTTAATCCCCTCTCAGCCTCAGTTTCTTTATCTACAAAAATGGAGGTGATATATCTCAGAGGGTTATATAACATATATATTTTGTTGTTTTAAGGAGAAAATGAAATTAAAACATAAAATGTTTTATGTTTTATGTAAATGCTAGCTATTTTATTATTATTATCATTATTATTATTTGGTAGTGTTCATATCTTCAGTTTAAGAAACTAAAAGGTCCTTTGTCTTATACTTTTATCACTTTCCCTTCTTAATAGTCTCTGTGAATTGAAATTCTGTTCTCTCTCTTATCCTGGACAAATGCCACTTTCTCTGTGAAGTTACCTCTAATATCATTCTTGACCAAAATCAACTTCCCTCCCACACATAACCACCCTCAGGTTAAAAACGATGCTTTCTTCCTCTTACCTTGAATAACTAGTTCACTGTGCCTGCCTGCCTCATCAGTCCTTGACCTACTTTATCCTTGTTAATCTCTCATGTAGGGAAATCTTCTAAGACTAGAGCTATGTCAAGTTGAATCTTTCCTCCAGTATAGCACAGTGATCTAGATATCATCTTTACAGGAATCTGGTCTGCTAAATTTGGAATCAGGATGGTCAGGCATAAATATATGCTTTGCTATTTCCTCTGTCACCTTGGACTTCATCTCCCTAGGCCCTAATTTTCTTATCTGCAAAAGAAGGGAGTTAAATTAAATGCTCATTAAGTGATCTCTAAGGTGCCTCCCCAGCTCCAAAGACCATGATATGATGAGGTACTTATTCAATACTGTTTTAATTCATTAAACTGAGTTACTCTACTGATTGACATCTCAGTCCTGGAGAAAGGACAGATTGCAATGCATGAATCCAGAACATAGGAGCTCATTGTTATGGAAGATCATAGCTATAAGAGACCTTAGAAAGTCTGAGTCCAACCTGTCATTGCAAGTCTAGTTGGCCCACCTGATTTAAGAGATCCCAAATCAAATATAGTCTTTTTCAAGGAAGTTTTCCTTGATCTTCTAGTTAGTATTGATCTTTCCCAAGTGACCTTCTGTAGACATTTGTTTTGTACTTGTCTAATGTAGTTATTATGTAATAGTGTGTATTGTAGTAATCTACATTGTCCCAGTCTTCCTATAGTGGAACTAACACTGGCTCAGGAATCAGAACTGAGTTCACATACCATCTCTGTCATGTACTATCTATATGACCTAGAGAGAGCCTCAATTTCCTAAATGCAGGAAGCAGATGAAACAGTTTCAGTCTTGCTCTGGATCTATACAATCCCATTTAAATTTAAGCTCTAAAAAAATCCTAGGGAATGGGACTAAGTAATTAAATTTTGCATAGTATCTAGCATAGTGCACACATTAAGTATTTAATAAATGTTTGTCCCATCTTGCATTTTTTTTGAGAAGGAAATGTCAAAGTACTCCAGTATCTTTATCCCACATGGAATCACAAAGAGTTGGACATGACTGAATAATAGTGTTGCATTTTATTGTCAGAAAAAACTGAGTCCCAGTGGAGGGACTCCCACTGCCCAAGAGATATAAAAGTAGGAGAGTTAGAACCAATATATCAAAATACAGGCTTTCTGTTTCAATATGGCCATGCCCTTTCTGGTAATGATTCAACATCTTACTCATTTCATCTGGGAGAAAAGAAACAAGTAACTTAGACATGAAATTTCCAGCTGAAGCCAATGAATACTAGATCACCTATACAGGAGGCCATTTTGGGAATTTTCAAGAAACCAGGCACTTACTGAAAATGAGCACTTTGCTTTTCAGTTAATTTTTGAAAACCATTTGTGATTGATTTATCAGTGTTGATAATATTTTGCTTTTTTCTTTGCTTCTTAAAAGCATCTCAATCCTGTATGCCAAGTCTTCCTATCAAGGGGGTACATAAGAATTTTGGGGACCTAGGACATTTATCTTTATGGGAAAGAATAACTAAGAAGGGAATTGTTTTCCTACAAACCCTTACTTAAGGGGACATCTGACATTTAAAATGGAACAGTTTCTGAATGTGGTGATTAATGTTGTGTCTGGTCTGTAGACCAGACAGAGAGGAGGGTGTCTGGGGCTGCTAAGAGACCAATCAGTGATGGGCACAGAGCCCAGGGTGACTAAGGAGCAGAACAGAAGCATTTGGTAAACAGTGCCACTTCCCCTCCCCAGCTGCCACTGTCCTGAAAAAAATTGTCTTTTACTGTAGGAAGTGCCAACATCCACCTCCATCAAGTCTTCTTCTAATGCAGTCTCATTCTTAACTTTCAATTACCTCTAGACAAATTATTCATAGTGAAGTTTATTCATGGACCATCTTTCCATGCTCATTGACCTGATGTCTTGATCTGGGTTAATGCTTTCTTGACATGATATGTGATTGATTCCTTCATCAAACATTTATTGAGCACAAACTTATGGATACTTCTACTAAACATAAAATAATAAGCACAAATCCCTGCCCCTATGGAACTATATCTCATGAGGAAAATGACAAATAGTGGCAAGTGCAAGTGTATGTGGGGTAAGAGATAGAACAATCAGAAGACTTCGGTTTAAAATCTCATTATCAAGAGCAGCCTAACCTCTTACCCAATCTCAGTCTCTGACCTGTCTGTGAAATTGAGATAATCTTTATGTTGCCCATTATAAAATGGTAATGATGCTAAGAATAAGGTAGACAACATTTATTTAATTGTAATAAATCAAGTTCCATATCAGTCTAAAGCACTTTGCTTGTATCTCATTTGAACCTTGCAATAATCTCACAAATTAGATATTATAGGCATTATTATCCCTCTGTTATATATAAGGAAATTAAAACTCACCAACACTGTAAACCCATGTTGATGCAGCTAGTGCCCAGGTACAATTTGAATACAAGTCTCTCTTGGATTCCTTTCTAAATCCAGAGTTCTTCCCATGGTACCAATCTGCCTTTATAATCATACCCATCTTTTCTCTTGGATCTCATCTCTGAGGATGCACATCTGGTAGATGTATTAATATTCCTTTTCTTTGCTGCTTTGAATTCCAAGCTGACACAGTCATTTTCTTCTAAGGTTCTTCTCATTTTTCTATCATTAACTCTTGATTGATGTCAGAGACCAGGAGATTCATACACTGTGCTAGCTAAAAGAACACAAAAGGAAATGCATGTGCTAGCAAGAGGAAATATCCAAAGTAGACTGTAATTCTGAGTTATGCTATGGTTCTGGGCTCAAGCCTTTGCATCTTCCTTGAAACCACCCCAGAGGGTAATGGGGCATATGCCTGATGGTATGTGGACATCACTTGCATTTTCTGCACTTTAGAGAGAGGAAGGAGCAATAGAACCTTCATTTCCCAAGAACATTATCCAGTGACTGGACACTGATTAATGATAGCAAAAGCCTAGTAGATTGCTGAAAATCTGGGCATTCCATAGTGCCCGTCCACTCTTTGTGTGGATAGCTGATTTGTTGGGCTCAGATTTCTAATGCATATATATGCTTCCCCTACTGCTCAGTGTTCCTGCCACCGCAACAGACTTTATCTCAGGAACCCATGAATCCTAGGTCTAGAGCTAGAAGAAATCTTAGGAACCATTTAACCCTCTCACTTTTCCAGATGAAATAACCAGAGAAGTTAAAAGATTTATAATAACATAGTGAGTGCCAAAGGTAGAATTTGAACCCAAACCCTGAGTCTAACATCAGTGCTTTTCCCACTGTCCCCACACTGAATGTTTTTCCTACACATTTCAACACAACCATTTCCTCCTTCCCTCTCCAACCCAGCCTATAAGCCATAAAGAGTGATTATGTCCACTTGGGAATCTGCTAGTGCAATCTAAGGGAGTTTTGAAAGTTTTGGGGGCCAACAGGAAGGGCTAGGATAAAGGCATGGATGCCTGCCTCCTTTCTGCAAGCTTTCTGCCTGCTAAATGTGTGGTAAAATTTCCAGCTGGACTGAAAGGTCAGCCAGAGGAGCCTCTGGGAGAAAGTAGAATGCAGAACCAGAATGGCTGATTTTTTTCAGCCTTTCCTTCTTGATATTCTACCCCAGAATCATGGGGTTGTATGGGGGAGGGACAGACTTTATTTCTGGCAAAAGGTTTCCTTCCTTTAGACTGATTCTTACTTCCCCACTTAAACAGCAGGGTTTGATTTCTTGATGACATTAACAGAACTTCTGAAAAAGCTTTCAACATGGGAAGAACCATGGCTCCAGGGAAGGAACAACTCTCTCCCAATGCTCTGTATCAGTTCTAGACTAAGCTCTGGGGCTTCCTAAGAAACATACCTGGCCCAGCAGATTCTTGCTTGACCATATTCTCTAGGGATGTTGAGTTGTATAGCATTATTAGTCTAATAAAGAAAGCAAATTATTCTTTACAAATGATTTTTGTTGAGGCAAATTTATTGGGTGGCCCCCCAAAAGTTGGCTAGGGCATTTCTTTCCACTGATATTAAGTCTTTCGGCTCTGGTCACAGCTGTTTCTTCTCTGCCCCAGAATAGCCCAAAAAGTGCTAGGTAGTAAACAGCTCTTTCTTTAGAAGTCCTACCCTGTAGGATCTCCAAATAGTTGTAAAATAATTGAGCATAGAAAATGTTACACTTTTTTCTTTGTATTCCTCGTGTTGTCAGTATCTGAAAGATAGAAATGATTTAATATGGGCAGCTAGGTGGCGCAGTGGATAGAGAACCAGCCCTGAAGTCAGGAGGACTTAGTTCAACTCTGGCCTCAGACACTTAACACTTCCTAGCTGTGTGACCCTGGGCAAGTCACTTAACTCCAATTGTCTTAGCAAAAAAA
Source organism: Sminthopsis crassicaudata (assembly GCF_048593235.1). Taxonomy (NCBI): domain Eukaryota; kingdom Metazoa; phylum Chordata; class Mammalia; order Dasyuromorphia; family Dasyuridae; genus Sminthopsis; species Sminthopsis crassicaudata. Next base: position 399,166,222 of record NC_133619.1, on the reverse strand, counting down.
AAATGGTTTAATAAATATTGATTGGTTGAGTAGCCATATTTCTACTTGGATGGCTTCTCATGGGTTCATTGGCTCATAGAAAAATATAGTGGCAATTGAGTCTTATAGTCTTCATTTTGTAGATGCGGAAATTAAGTCATAGAGCCTTTATATGACTTGCCTAGAGACACACAGCCAATGAGTATCTAATGCAGGATTTGAACATAGGTCTTTTTTACTTCAAATCCATCATTCTATCCCTTATGCTATACAGTACTGTCCTGGCATGAGCTCAGGGAATGATTGAACTTCCTGAAGTAGACTTGGTGTAGACTTGCATGGGTCAACCCAAATACAAATATTTCCAAATCCTGTAAGCCAAGAGAACAGTCTTATTGGTTAATTGGGAAATTCCATTGTCTTGGGCTGTAATCTTATAGCATCTCTGAAACTTGCTAGTTTTATGATCCCAGGAAAATTATTCATCCTTTGTGCCTTCATTTCCTCATTTGTGAAATGAGGATAATAACAACCATCGTAGCTATATCACAGGGTCATCAGAATATATGAGTGACTATGTAAAGTGATCTGCAAACTTTAAAGTACCATAAAAATGTCTTTGTTGTTGAAATATCCTGTCTTTATTTAAAAAAAAAAAAAAAGATGCTTATGATACTTTACCAGAAGACAGTGAGACAGAAAAAGTGATTGGGAAGAAGTACAATACCTAACCAGGCAGGAGATGTGATAGCCCAAGAGTAGGGTCCAGTAGGGCCAAACACCCCACACATAACCATTCCAAACAGCCATCTACAGTGATATAGAGGAATGCTGATATACATATCAATTCCAAGATGCATCTGAGCTCTCCCTGGATGTCATTAATGGGTGACACATGGTTACAAAGTGCCAGTCCTTTAAATGACTTCCACTTTGGCCCCCAGAGAGCGCTTGTGGTTCAGCTAGCACAGGATCATTAATTTCCCATGCAGCCAGCCCACAGAAGCACAAGTTTTAACATCATCTCGTTAATTTTTCTGCTGATACCCAGCTTTGAAATCATTACTCTGACTCCCCAGCCCCCGCAGACATGAGTTCTCATTACTTTCTAGAGATAATAACCTCATAGATCTATAAATCCAGGGCTGCTGCTGATTGGGGCTGCATGTGTTGTTCCAATGCTTTTATGAAAGTGAAGCCGCAGTCAGGGATACCAACAGATTGGTGCTCAGACATGGTAGCATTTTTGGTAGAGACAAAGCCATGGACCCTAACCCAAGATGAGAGATGTGTGAATGGAGCCAAAAAAGAGCTGAGGAGCTTCCTGTACCGCAAGCTGAGGACCGTTTTGTCTTGCCTTTTTTTTTTTTTTAAATAGTATTTTATTTTTCCCCAGTTACATGTTAAGAAAAATTTTAGCATTCATTTTTACAAGATTTTGAGTTCCAAATTTTTTCTCCCTCTCTCCCCCCTTCCCCTTCCCTCTTTGGAAAATAGTAAGCAGTTTGATATAATTTATAATGTGCTATCATGTAAAATATATTTCCATATCATTCATATTGTGAAAGAAGAAATAGATCAAAGGAAAGAAAAAACCACAAAAAAGAATTAAGTAAATGAAAAATTATATATGCTTCAATCTACATTCAGAATCCATCAGCTCCTTATCTGGTTATGGATAGCATTTTCCTTTGAGTCCTTTGTCCTTGTCTTGCGTCATTGTGTTGATGAGAAGAGCTGAGTCAAGCATAGTTGATCATCACATTGTTGCTGAAACTGTGTACAGTGTTTTCTTGGATCTGCTCATTTCCTTTTGCAACAGTTCATAAACATCTTCCTAGGTTTTTCTGTGCTCTGCCTGTTCATCATTTCTTATTACATAGTAATTTTCCATCATATTCATATACTACAGCTTGTTGAGTCATTGTCCAATTGTTGGGCATCCCTTTACTTTCCAATATTATGCCACCACGAAAAGGGCTGCTATAAATATTTTTGCACATTTAGGTTCTTTCCTCTTTTCTATGATCTCTTTGGGATACAGACCTAATAATGACATTGCTGAGTCAAAAGGTATACACTTGTCTTGCTTTTTAAAAGAATTTCCTTAGCAACTTTGATACTGTAAAACAGAACATTTTGGCTTTATAGATTCAAGTCCCTAATCTCATATTCAAAGGTCTCCATAATTCAAAATCATTTCTACTTTTCATCTTTTTTTCATATAATGCCCAATACATACTTTATGCTCTAGACTAACTGGGCTTTTCAGCATTACCAATACATGTCCTGGGTATTTTACTTATGATGTTTTCTCTGCCTGCAATTACCTTCCCACCCCTTTGATAAGCTGAATTCCTACCCATTCTTTAAAGCTCAGATCCAAATCTACCTCTTTCAGAAAGCTTGCTATGATTTCTGCCCACCCTCTATCTTCAGTGGTTTGCCAGAAACATGTTAGAATTGCAATTAAGAATTGAATAAAGGCCTTTCTTTTATTAAGTACTTATGTGATATGGAACAAATTATTTCATTTCTTTGAGCCTCAATTATCTCATATATAAAATGCACTCAGATAAGGCCTGCACGGCACAATAAACACTGACTATGAAGTCAGAGGACCTGGATTCAAATTCTGTCTCTATTTATAGCTTCTGTGACTTTATTCAAATTACTCAAAATCTCTGAGATTCAGATTCCTCATCTATAAAATGGTGGTCATGAACTACTTAAATGCTAAGGTCTCCTTTAATTCTGTCTATGATCCTATGATCTAATAGGTGAATAATGTTTCTGGAGATGTTTTTCCATCTTCCTCATTCATCTTTAACATATAAACATTTATATTGAATTAAGTGAGTATTTCCTCTCCATAATACATTTAAAACCCATCTTGTGTCATTGGTATGAGAATTAAATAAAATAATCAATGTAAAGTGATTTTCAAACCTTAGAATACTGTATGAATGACAGCTATCATTACTATTTTGTATATTTCATATTTTAAGTGATATATATATGTGTCTATGAGACATTTTTAATTTATAAGGTTTATTAATGTCTTTTAAAATTTACTATGAATATGGAAGTATGTTTAGAAGAATTATATGTGATTAACCTATGTTGTATTGCCTGCTGTCTATGGGAAAAGGTGGGAGGGAGGGAGGAAGAGAAAAATATGGAATGCAAAGTTTTGCAAAGGTGAATGTTGAAAACTATCTTTGCATGTATGTGAAAAAATAAAAGTTAATAAGTCTACAAGACAACGAGTTCTATGAGAAATATTGTAGCACAGTGAATAAAATCCTGGACTTTGCATTGCTACTACTACTATGACTACTAGTAGTAATAACAATAGCAATCAATTGAGAGTCAGTTGATAAACATTAAATGCCTACTATGTGCCAAGCATTGTACTAAATGTTGGAGTCACAGAAAAAGGTAAAGGATTGTTGGTCTCTGGACCTCAAGGAGTTCACAATTTAATGAAAGGCTTAATACAGAACACTTATACAGTGTTCTAAAGTATGCAAAATGCTTTAGAAATATTATCTTATTTTATTCTCATAACAATCCCAAGAGTCAGATGTTATTATTGTCATTTTTACAGGTAGAAAACCAAGATCAAGCAGCTAGCAAATATCTGAAGTCAAATTTGAACTAAGGTGTTTCTGATGACTATCTAGGTCCAGCATGTTAGCTGGCTATTTATCAAGCAGACAGGTTCAAATCTCATTTGGTGCTTTGCTAGTTGTGTGATCTTGAGAATTCAACTTCAGTCCATTAAATTCCTCAAGCATTCATTAGGAATAATGGGGAAAATGAAGTCATTATGAAGTTAGCCAGGTAGTCAGCAAGCATTTATTAAACACTATCAGCACTCAGTAGGTTTCAGCTGTGACAAATAAATGAGATAGTATAGGAGAGGCTCTTTGCAGACCTTAAAGCCTTATGTAAATGTTAGTGATGATGATGATGGTTTGGAGAGAGAGACTGTGCATTACCTAAATCTGGTATTTTCCTAAGGGCCTTGCATGGTACAGAGAAAAGATCATTTCATTTGATTCTCACTACTACCCTGGGAAGTAGGTACTTTTAAGGTTCCCATTTTACAGCTGAAGAAACAGAAGGAGTGAGAGATTGTGACTTGAGCAAGATCACATGGGTAGTGAATATTTGAGGATGGATATGAACTTAAATCTTTCTGTGTCACCTAGCCAGGACTCATTTTCCTTAATTGTCTGTCATATGCTAGGGTTAAACTAGGTCTCTAAAGTCCTTTCTAGTTCTAGATTGATGATTCTCTGCCACAGAGGCTTTTAATGTTTGAATGGAATTAAATCATAACTTACAAGTTATTTTAGGGAGAGCTTCCCAACAATGATTATAAGATAAAACAGGCTAAAGAGAAAAGCTAAATCCAGACCTAATGACAATCTGTGAAAGTTTATCTATTAAAGGTTAAAAAAGAAAGTTGTGAAATTATGTTCCATAAGCTGAGTCACCAGTTAGGTCTTCTGGGTCAGGGCTTCTTAAACTTTTTCCACTTATAATCCCTTTTCTCCTGAGAAATTTTTGTGTGACTTCTGTTATATAGTTATATAAAGTACAAATCAAACATTTACTGATAATAAATCATAATTTTGCTATCCTCCCATTCAGCTACAAAATCCTCATATGGAATTATGACCCACAGTTTAAGAAACTGGGTTCTATTATAACTGGGGAAAATGAAGCCCACTAATCAACTACTAAGCATTAATTAGCTCAGAGAGAAAGAGTGATTTGTTAAGGTTTGAATGTCTGATAGACGCTTCTTGATAGAACAAAGACAAGAACCCACATTTCTTGCTCCTCTGGCCAATGCTTCATCCACTAATTATACCAGCTTCCCCCAAATGCTGATTGATGAATACCTTGTCATGCACAATACCATGCAAGGTGTCCATATCATCAAAAGTACTCAGAACTACTATGTTCAAAGAGTTGTCAAACTCTGCATACCCTTTGACCCAGCAGTGTTACTACTGGGCTTATATCCCAAAGAGATCTTAAAGAAGGGAAAGGGACCTGTATGTGCCAAAATGTTTGTGGCAGCTCTTTTTGTAGTGACCAGAAACTGGAAACTAAGTAGATGCCTATCATTTGGAGGTTGGCTGAATAAATTATGGTATATGAATGTTATAGAATATTATTGTTCTGTAAGAAATGACCAGCAGGATGATTTCAGAAAGGCCTGGAGAGACTTACATGAACTGATACTGAGTGAAATGAGCAGGACCAGGAGATCATTGTATACTTCATCAACAATACTGTATGATGATCAATTCTGTTGGATGAGGCTATCTTCAATAATGAGATGAACCAAATCAGTTCCAATAGAGCAGTAATGAACTGAACCAGCTACACCCAGCGAAAGAACTCTGGGAGTTGACTATGAACTATTACATAGAATTCCCAGTCCTTCTATTTTTGTCCACCTGCATTTTTGATTTCCTTCACAGGCTAATTGTACACTATTTCAAAGTCCGATTTTTCTTGTGCAGCAAAATAACTATATGGACATGTATACATATATTGTATTTAACTTATACATATTTAACATATATTGGTCAACCTGCCATCAGGGGGAAGGGGTGTAGAGAAGGAGGGAAAAAGTTGGAACAAAAGGTTTTGCAATTGTCAACACTGAAAAATTATCCATGCATATCTCTGGTAAATAAAAACTATAATTAAATTTTAAAAAACCACTCAGAACTTCCCCCAGGCTGAGTGGTACCTGAACAAGAGGCTCCCCTTCTCAACATCCCCCAAACATAGTTATTTAGACTTCACATGAACACATCAATAACAAGGATCTCCTTATCTTCCAGCATGTATATTTTGATTTTAGTGGAAATTGTTAAGATCCTTCTTCTTACTCTTCTGCCCCCTCTCCCTTTGCCTAAAGTGAAATTTTGCCTCCCTGAAATTTTTATTCAGTATTTCTATTTCTGTCTTCTGTGGTCGAGTAAAACAAGCCTCATTATTCCACTTGATAGCTCTTCACTTGCTTGAAGACAATTCTCACATCCTTTTCTTACCCCAGTCCCATTCCAGCTTCCTCTACTTCAGGTAAATCACTTCCATCTCTTAGACAAAGAATGTGAAGTTCAGCTGTGGTCTCTGCCACCTCTCCTTCCTTGCCACAATCTTTTGGGAAATTTCTATCTATGACAGACAAAGAGAAACAAAAATTCTGCCATAGCCATTTTCCCCCAGCTCAGGTACAATCCTGTCATTAGGGAAATAATTCCTCTGACACCCAAGGCATTTAATTCTTGCAGATAACAGGAAGCAGCCAGGTTGCATAAGCAGCCTGATAGAAGTTCCTCCCTAGACACTGTTGACAGTGATCTGAGAAGATGGTTTAACTTGCACAGGAAGTGATCCTACTACTAAGAATAAAGGATGATTGACTTAGAAGTTGAGGGGAATGAGTTCAATTTAAGTAGACAGCCCAATTTATTGGTGAGTTTATATTCATACTCCTATTCTTCTCACCCCTCATCTCCAATTTTTTTGTCTTTTCACTTTTGGAAGTCAGTTATCAATTTTGCCACAGCTATTGTCCATCATAAAGAAGTCTGGATAATGATCATCCATCATCCAACCCAGGTGGCAAATCAGGTTTTTATTTTCTTATCACCCATATTCCCACTCCCTCAACACACACACACCCTGCAAAAGCTTCAAATTGTTCCAGTGCTATAGGCAGCAATTTTAGTATTCCCTCTCTACTAAAATCCTCCCAAAATTGGGATGCATCTTTGGCATGGATGTTGGTGCCCAGGGATACTAATACCAATATCAGTAGCAGGGCTGCATCATTGCAAGATTGTTCCTGAGCCACTCTGACCTGGTTTTGTTTTGTCCTTTCTTCTGTGAATTTTAAACACAAGAGAAAAATGAATGGTACTTAGTAATCATAAAATTATAGACTGAAAGTAGTAAGAGACCTCAGATGTCATCTAATCCAACTTCCTCATTTTATAGATGATAAAACTGAGTCTCAAAGATATTACATGACAAGATGATATGAGTAGCAAGTAGCAAAAATGGGAGTGAAACTCAAGTCTTTTGACTCCAAATTTAATGCCCTCTCTATTAGGCCATCCTGCCTTATCTTTGGCTCGTGGCAGCAAGATCTTTTTAGAAGCAGCACCAGAGAGAGTCTATGGTTAGTCCCTTCTCCAATAAATTCAATAAACATTTATTAAGCAGGTGACACAGTGGATAATTGTCTTTCCAAGACTGGAGTCAGAAAAACCTGACCTAAGTATGTGAGTCACTTAACCTTGCTTGCCTCAGTTTCCTCATCTGTAAAATGATCCAGAGAAGGAAATGGCCAATCACTCCAGTACCTTTGCCAAGAAACATGCAAAAAAAAAAAAAAAACAGTGTATGTGTGTGTGTGTGGGGGGGGGGTTGTAAAGATTCAGAGTAAAATGACTAAACTACCACAATAAATGTGTCAGGCACTGTGCTAAGCACTGGGTTAGATAAATGAGGGCTATACTAGATCTCTAAAGTCTCTTACAGCTCTAATTTCATGGTTTTAAATCGTGGTCTTGGTTCATGGTTGTTCAATAGTTGGAGGTCTCTCTTTTGACCCTCATTCTAGAATTTTGCTATTTCCTCCCAGGCGTAGCCCTAATTCAAACTGAGAATAAAAATGCCCAGAATGTAGCTGAGCCATGAGATCGTTCGCCCCCATGTGGCTGTGGATTTTTGTGGAAAGTTCTTTCAACTGTAAAGCTTTTAACTCATTTCTCTCTTCTGTGGTGTGTGGCCAACCAAAAAGTGACCTTATTTCTGAAATCCATTTTACTGTCAACCACCTCCCCAGAGCCCATAGGAGTCCCAGGGCTTGTTCTTTGGTTTTCATCCTAAATGTGTTAGGAACAGGGTGGGGGGTAGGGAAGGGAGATCCAAAACCTAGAAAGCTTTTGAAGATTCAGAACCCTTACATATAACATTTCTGACTATATTTTCTCTGTCTGTTCCCCCTAACTAGAATGCTTTCCCACTCATTTCCCTATCTTTCTACAAGATTCAATTCAAACCCTGCCTTCTGCAAGAGGCCTTTCCCTTCTCAGTGACTGCATCCTACTCTCTTGCTTTCCCTCTGAGATGGCTCACACTTACTCTGTATAGCTATCTATCTATCTATCTATCTATCTAATGGCTCCCCAGTTAAAATAAAACTTCTCGAGGGTATGTATGGAACATACTCTAACTTTATTTGTAACATTCAATCTTAACAAAGTGCCTGGCATATAGCAAATATTTAATAAATGATTATTAACTAACTTAATAACAATCCCCCTGGAGAATGTAATCTCTACCAGGATAAAAAACAGGAATGATTTTGGTTTTTATTCTTGCATTTTCAGAAAGTAGCTCCCTGCCTAATACATAGTGGGTTTTCATCTTTACTAGTTAATTGATTAATTAAGTCTTTGAGGTAGGTAGAACATGAATTATTCTCTTCATTTTACATTTGAAGAAGCTAAAGTCCTGAGAGATTAAGGAATTTGCCTAGAATTGTATAACTAGCAAAAATAGGAAGTATAATTCATACTCAGCACTTCTGATCCCATACCCCATGTTCTCTCTGCTTCACGGTGCTCACTTGATAGAGAATATAAGTCTTCAGGATCCAGCTCCATTGTTCTTGCCATTAAACCCTAAAATAATAAAAGCTCAGAGCTGGAAACAAATGAATGACTTCAAAAATACTTTAGTCTACTATCAAACTCAAATAAAAATGGATTCCTGAAGGGCAGCATATTGTATTATGCTATATTTTATTTTTATTTATATTGCCAACCATTTTTTCAATTACATTTTCATTTAGTTCAGGCAGGTACTTGTTTGTGGATGCTTAGGACCTGCTGTCTAGGAGTTTGACATTTAAGCAGTCTAAGGTACATCATGCTGCCTCAAATGGGTTGTTTCTCTCACATTTCTGGGTGAATGAACAAGTCACAAAATCTCTGGTTTCTCTAAGACCTGATATCCCAAGTTTCTCATCTGACTTTCTCCCAATGACCCTGTTCTAATCTCTCTAGCTTCACTTCTTCCCATTTTCTTAAATGTGATCCCCATAAATAAGGCCCAGTCAATGTAACCACTAACGAGAGGGTTAGGCTTCCTTCTTTAATATTCTATGGTTCTTTGTGTTTCTTATGACAGGGACCCATGGCTACCTGGGGTTCCATCAGTCAGCCCATAGTCATTAAGCATATTGCATATTGGTCCATGACCTCTAGTAATTTGTTGGCACTTCTATGATTGCTTCCAACTTTTGTCACTTTTTCTAGCACAGATAGACTTGGTGTCAGGAAGGCCTAAATTCAAATCTTATCTCAGACAATTACTAATTTATTGATCATGGTCAAGTTACTTAATTTTTGTGAGCCTTATTTCCCTCATCTGTTAAAGGGGGATAATAATCTCCCAAATAGTTGTGAGGATCAAGTAGATAACATCTATAGATCACTTTGCAAATCTTTGTGTTATATAATGTTTGCTGTTGTTTTTGTTATTTGCTGTTCCTCTAATGCTCTTATACACTTGGGCTAGAAAGGACATTTTTAGATCATCTAGGACAGTCAGGACATCAGGTTATAAAGATTGAGTTTTACAGTGAGTCTGGTCCCTTGCTATATATATGTCAATCTCCTCAAGTCATAAAGTTCCTTTTTAGAATACATGAAAACAGTGAGCCTATCCTTAGGAAAAATCTAATTATTTGCAAGTATTGAATTGGAATGAAGATACAAAAAAAAAAGAAGAAGAAGCTCTGTCCTTCATATGGAACCCTAGAAAACTGCAACCAAATGGTTATCGCAACAGCAGGGATGTTAACCTGTATGATCAGAAAGAAAGTGGCTACTCCCAATAGCCTAGAAGAAAATATTTGACTCTCTTCTCCCCTTAGGCTGCCCATAAACAAGATCTAAAACTCAGGACATTACAGGTTAATGTTCCTATATTGTGTCTTATATTGATTGTGAAGCTGATGTACTTGGAGAGAGAATCAGAGAGCCGAGTAAGACTCCTTTCAGGCAGTGGAATTGATGCTCTGGGGAGGCCTAGGACAAGCTTGGCTTTCCCCCTGAATGTCTTTGCATTCCTGTCTGTTCCCTGAGAAGGACTTTCATGTTAGGTTTTGCTAAAGGTCGCCTCAGCCTTTCCCCAAAAGTATACCAACGAGATGGGCGATGATAATTCTGTGTCACTAAGCTGGTGACAACTGAATCCTTGATAACACCTTTCAAATCCTTCTCTCCTCTCTAAAACATGTCTATGAAAACTCTGATAGGGAGAAATTGTGTGCAACCATTTTATATATAGCTAATTTAAGGTCCAGATAAGTGAAAGGTTTTATTTAAGTTCTCACGGCTATTTGAGTAAAGCCCAGGATTCCAAAAACTTAGAATGCTTAGTTCAATAATCTTTTCATTTTTCCTCTGCCTTGGACAGTAATGATCAATAGAAAATGTGTCTAATGAGAAGTCTCAAAAATCCCTTCAAACATTAATATTCTAGAGTTGTTTATGGTAAGGACAACTGCTGATGCATGAGACATTTAGGTGGGGATATTAAATTGTCTTTCTGTAATGTGGATGAAATTGAGTTGAATCATCAATCCTTTCATGCCCTATTCCTTTTAGGATCATGAGTCACATTTATAAAATGGCTGATGAGGATTAGAGTTGCAGCTATATTTATTGAATATTATTTGTTTTTTTCTTCTGAGACTAATTGGCTCATATGGGAATTGAATCTATGACCTCGGACTCATTAGCACTGTATTCTAATGCCAACCAAATAAGAAAAATAGATTAGTTCGGTCAAGTATTTAGCCTTTGTTATGGTCTAATTGTAGACTTGGTCTGTGACCAGATTTAGGAGAAACTATATGAGAGTTAAAAAAAACTAGCTGACGCTTCCTTCTTTTCCCCCTAGGAATTTCTTGGTTTCTGTCCTTTTAAAGGGTAATTCCTTTGGCTTAAATTTTACTACTTATTTCATGATTATAAAGAAATTATGCTGTTTCATTTTGTACTAGATTTGGGGAAGTAAGGGTGGGATTCTATCAAATTAAATTAGGAGCATCTCAATGGTAAAACAAAACAAAACAAAACAAAAAAAAACTCTTCTTTTTCATTTTTATTCCATTCACAGTACCTGACCAATTACGGGAATTAATAAATACTTGTTTAATGTTTCATTACCACCTATTTAACTCCTTTTTTTTTTCTTTCCTGATTTCTCCAACTATTTGTTGATGGCTTTTGCTTAAAGGCTGCCACATTACCCTTTTCAGTCAGTCTGCTGCCATCACCTGTTGTCTTAGAAAGACCTCCTGATTTGGGGTGACATTTTTCCCCTTCACAGCAACTGCTGATTTAATCTTTGCTCTTCAGTCAGCTAAAAGAAGCTGGGGGTGGGGAAAGGGGAAAAGAAAAGTATATTCAGATATAACCATCCATCATTTTATGGAAGGAAAATCTGACACTTTCAGTGGCTCATAAATCCTGGAACCCCAGGGCTAGAGAGAATGTGAGTGGTCATCTATCTAATACCTACCCCTGTCTTTGAACAGGGCTCTCTTGAAAAATCATCCCAGAAAAGCTCCTGTTTGCTTTATATCCTTCCAAGGAGGTAATTCTCCAGCCTTTCTTGTTTGAACATTTGAGTATTGAGGTGGAAAATATAAAATTATTTTGAGAAGAGTAACTCAAGTACAGCAGAACCTTGTGACGTAAGCACATCTTTAAGACTGCAAGCACAGTGAACCTTTTAGAAAGCAGATTACCTTTGGTAATTTTTTCAACACACTTTATTGTTTTTAAATAAAATTTGTAATAGGTTTTATTTATACTTTATTTTTTATGTCATTGAAATTTTCCCATGTACCTCTTTCTCTTTCCCAGAGATAACTTTATTTTAAAAAGGAAAAGGGAAAAAAGAGGAAGAAAGGGGCACAAATTTAACAGAACTGATCATACATTGTGTGTGGGGAAATGTCAGTATTTTGAAATTTTCCTGCCTGTCAACATAATTCTTAATGGAAAAACAAAACCTGAATTCATTCTGGAATCCTAGGGGACCATAAGGTCATTTTATCAATTCCCTTGATTCCTAACAGAACTACTTTTAAACCTTACCAGACAAAAGAGAACTAATCCTGTTTTAAAGGCTTTTGAAAGGTAGTAGTGCTTTTCTCACATCTATTTTTTAGTTCTATAGATTGGAAGAGGGAAAATGTATCATGGAGTAGCAAATAGAGAGCTGGCTTCAGAGCCAGAAAGAACTATGTTCAAATGCAGCCACTGACACATACTGGCTGTGTGAACCTAGGCAAATCACTTAACCTTTCAATAAAGCTACAAATTATGAGAAGGTGCCAATCTGCATGGGTAGAGGAAAATTCCCCAACTGGGAGCTCCCTATCCCAGTAAAATCACAGATCCACTCTCTGTCTGTGTATACTAACCCTGATAAGGAAGAGGGGGCAGAAAGGACAAAGAAAGTAGTGAATGTAGTGAGACCAGTGATAGGGATAGGATTCAAAACTGATAAAAATCGAAACCATTACTTGTCCTCAAGAGAAGAACAATATTTCTAGAATTAAAAAACTTTAAAATTTAGAATTTTTTAGAATTAAAAAACTGTTTCCCCAATAGATAAGACTCTTTTTCTCTGCCCCTCCCCTTCAAGATTGGTGTGTTGGAGTTGGGGTTGTGTAGATCTCTGGAACAGGACAGGCTGAGGTAGACCATGATTCCATTATATCTGCATATTCGAGAAATAGCAAGGACAGTTCAGGATAGATAGCCAAGTAGAACAGGAAGCTTAGATTTGTACTTTACTATGAAGGTGACTATGGGATTTCCAGCTTTCATCTCTTAGTCACCAAATTATTCTTCCAGCTTTGTTTTAAGCTTGAGGACCACTCATTAATTAACTACCTTTCTCAATTTAAACAATTAAATGAATTTGTGATTTCCCCAATTCAGGAATTATCTCCAAGGACATAGATTGCAGCTTATCCTTTTTTTTTTAATTTTATTTTTTATTATAGCTTTTTATATACAAAACATATGCATGGATAATTTTTCAACCTTGCAAAAACATCTGTTCCAACTTTTCCCCTCCTCCCCACCCTCTCCCCTAGATGACATACATGTCCCATACATGTTAAATATGTTAAACTATATGTTAAATACAATATATGCACATATATTTATACAGTTATCTTGTTGCACAGGAAAGATCGGATTTAGAAAGAAGGTAAAAATAACCTGAGAAGAAAAAAAATGCAAGCAAACATTAACAGAAAGAGTGGAAATGTCATGTGGTCCATACTCATTTCCCAGTGTTCTTTCTCTGGATGTAGCTGATTCTGTTTGTTACAGATCAATTGGAACTGATTTGGATCCTCTCATTGTTGAAGGGAGCCACTTCCATCAGAATTGAGCAATGTAGTATTATTGTTGAAATATATAATGGTCTCCTCGTTCTGCTCATTTCACTTAGCATCAGTTCATGTTCCAAGTCTCTCTGTATTCATCCTGATTTTCGTTTCTTACAGAACAATAACATTCCATAACATTCATATACCACAATTTATTCAACCATTCTCCAATTGGTGGGCATCCCTTCAATTTCCAGTTTCTAACCAGATTGCAACCTATCCTTACCTGCTTATCTTGCATGATTCTTGTCCAGGTCTTCCCAATGGTTCACCAAATGGAGCCCACCCAATAGACTAGAGGTTTGTTTCATTTTCTCCTGATGTCTCCAAAGTACAAATGGAGGATGCTGACTCTCTACCCTACTCTTGCCACAGGGACAGCCATCATCTCTTTTCCTCATATAATTCCTTGATGAAATGTTTTACTGGTCGATTTCTGTGTTCCTCAGTTGGCATATATTACAGCCTTCTCACACCTACCACATCCTTCTCCATTGCCTTCTGTGACAGTTATCTTGAATTCTTTGGAGGCAGTTGTGTTTTTTCCTGTATTTGCCATATAATCATACTAATGAAGCAAAGTGATAAAGGTGGAGAATTGTTGGGAATGAAGTCATAGGCTCAAGCCATTTCTAGGTCAAAGAGCAAAGTTTATTATAATGCTTAGCAAGTGAATAAAGTGAGCAAGTTCCTAGTGAACTTGTGATTAACTAGGGGCAAGGTGGATCCTTTTATTGGGAAAGGAAGCAGAAAAAGATAATGTTCCTACTAGAGAGTTTTGGGAACATATGTATAGCTTAAATTCCATAATGTAATAGAGGGCATCAGTACAGGATGGCTCTGTTTGTATTTGATAATATCAATATAATATAATTCTGCAGGCTCAACTTGCTTCTCATTGGGGCCCACTCAAATATTGGGTTACCATAATATTTTGCTGAGATCCACTTTCCCCATCAATACCAATAACATATTCATATTGAAAAGATGGGTCTATGCTTTCCATGGTAAAGCTGGAATCAATAAGAGTTTTTCAACTTTTGAAAGCACTTCAATCTGTTCTCCTCTTCGTATATAATGTTGGGCCCAACTTATTATCTATCTGTATTGTGTGCCCAAAGCATACATGACCATGTTCAAATCTGGACAATGAATGATCTTCATCTACTTGGTTTTTCTTGCGTGGATAGAGAGACCAAAACTCTTTGATTGATTACAGATTTTTCTAAAGAAATCTGCAAGGTTGTGAGGTTTGATTTAAACAGCATAACTTTTATCAGCAAAGAGGACAATCTAGAGGACTTCATTATCCACAAATTTAGTAAATTTAGACTTTATATTGGGTTGTCCCTACCGCAGTGGCAAATAACTTTAGTGAATATATAAATCTCTATTTTATGCCTTGTTTAATGTTTAGGATCAGAAGGCCATAGAACAGAGTTATTTCTGTAGTTACATATTTCAAGGAATACTGAATGTTCTTGATGCATGGATGAGAGAAAATTTGTTGTAAAAGAAACTGAGGGGGAATTTTGTTTTATTTAATATAAGTTTTGTTGTTGTTTTAAGTCAATAAAGAATAAGCATGCTGGAATCTGAAATTCTTTACTTCTTTCAGTTAATTGTGAAATGATAAATATTTGTGACAGTGATGATCACAGGTCTACAATTTACACTGATTAAGGGAGACAGAGGCCAGTAGATTGCTTGAAGTAGGGGTGCTGAGCTGAAAGAAAGCTAAAATCCTATGAGAGGTAGGCCTTCACTGTCTGCCACAAATGTGGTAAGACTCTGAAACTAGAGAGCCACTCAGCTTTCTGAGAAGAGAAAATTAACTTGTGTACAGCAGGTTAAAGCTTTCATAGATCAGCTTTGTATTGGGCAGTGAGTGCCACTGTACTTACAGCCTAGTGGAGATAGGAAGACAGTGTCAAAAACCAACCAAAAAACCCATCAAAATAAAAACAAAAAATAGAAATGGGCCAGAAATGGCCAATAATTGAATATTGCTTGTGAAAACATGCTTGTTTCCTACTAATGCCCATATCAAGGATATTCTTGATTATTTATAGTTTTATGAAATTTAAAAAAAAAAGATTTTGTATAGATGGATAGATGGAAGAGGAGGAAAATAGGTCAACAATTATAAATGTTTTCTCAGACATTTTTTGGTAATATTAAGTTTCAAGGTTTTTTACAGACTTCTGGGAATCTTCTATTTCAGCTTTCTTGTTTATTAGTCCTTCAATACTTTCACAATTATATTGCTTCAGAAGCATCTCCATTTAATATATCTAAATATATTTTGCTATTTTTCCTGTCTTTGCTGACTTTCTCCGTGTTTGTTTTGTTTTTTGTTTTCTGGATTTTTTTCTGAGGCAATTGGGGTTAAGTGACTTTCCCAGAGTCACACAGCGAGGAAGGACTTTGTGTCAAAAAAAAGCAGCAGCAGCAGCTTATATGAGCTAATGCAAAATGAAATAGACAAAACCAAGAAAACTATTCACACATAGAGAGAGAAAGAAAGAGATAGAGAAAGAAAAAGAGAGAAACAGAGAGATTTATGAATACACACACATATGTGTATATGTATACATACATATCCATATGTATGTGTGTATATATAATGACATATCAATAAAATGAAAAGGACAACCGTAAAACAAACAAAAGTGAGTGTTGTAAAGTTACAAAGAACAAGTTTAGGTCCAAAGAAGATTTAGGAAAAGACACTTTTCATAACTCGTTCACAGAAGTTAGGAAGGGAGGGTGTCCATATATACCATATATTATTGGGGGAGGCGTTATGGATTTTTTTTTGCTTTTTTTCTCTTCATTCTCTTTTTATTTTTTAAATGCTTTGTTATATGACAAGACTCTTTAGAAAGAGGTAAGAAGTACATGGGGAAAATGTAGGCAGTGTAAAATAAAACCATTAAAATTTTACATAAAAAAAAAAGAGCATTCTTCTCCTCAGAGATGTCTCTCTTATCTGACTTGATCTGGTCTCTGCCCAGAGCTCAGAGAGCAGCAATGGACACATGGTTCACACACAATGAACTCAAATTAGAATCCTGGAACATAAAAAAGGTATAGTTACTAAATATGTGGGAAAGGAAGTTATGGAACCTCATAGTTATTAAAATTTGCATTTCTCTAATTGATAATTTAGAGGATTTTTATTTGATTGTTAATATGCATTTCTTCATTTCAGAACCACCTATTTATATTCTTTGACTACTTATAGATTGTAGAAAAATTTATTCTTATATAGTTTCATTTTTTCTTTATGTACCTTGCTATATTAAAGAAATTTGCTATACAATTTTCCCCCAGATGTTTCTTTTTAATCCTCTTTTTTTTTTCCTAAGGCTGGGGTTAAGTGGCTTGCCCAGGGTCACACAGCTAGGAAGTGTTAAGTGTCTGAGATCAAATTTGAACTCTGGTCCTCCTGAATTCAGGTCTGGTGCTCTATCCACTGCGCCACCTAGCTGCTCCTGCTTCTTTTTAATTCTAACCACATTTATTTTGTTTGTGGAAAATCTTTCTAATGCTACATAATTAAAATTGTCCCAGTTTATCTTTTACAGTTTATCTATCTCTTTTTCCTCTATTTTTATCATAATATAACCTTTCATTTATCCATTTGGAATTTATCATATGAGCAAAGGTGATAAGCAAGAAAAACATCAGTTGGGAGGAGTTATAGAGGAACAGACCCACTCACACTTACTTTTGGTAGAGCTGTAAATCTTTCTGAAAAATAATTTAAACTATCCTACAAATCATTAAATCTTATATATTCTCTGATACAGTGATACTAGTATTTACCATTCCAAGAAGATCAAGATTAGAAGTAAAGATACATATAAGAATATTAATAGCAATAAATAATAGGCAAGAAGATAAGTGTCCATCTGAAAAGCTGTACTATATGAATGTAATAGAATATCATTGTGCCTTGAAAATAATGAATATGATAGCTTTAGAGAATCATATTATCTGATGAGGAGTGAATTGAATAGAACCAGGAGCCCAGCTTATGTAATGATAATCGTAATGAGAAGAAATGCTGCTCCAACTTGAATTAAAGCAGCAAACAATAATGATTTCCAAAGGCCGATGAAGCATAGTTTCTACAACTTGTAAACAAGGTAATGGAATAGAATTACAGAATTAATTATCTACTTGCAGACATGGTTGATAGTTTAACTTATTTTGCCGGAATATGTGTGTATATGTATGTATATATATATACATATATGTATATATATATACATATATGTATATATGTATATATATAAATTTAGGGCTTCTACTTGAAGGTGGGGTGAAAATTGTAGGATAATGGGCAATGATAATTACACAAGAATAAAATAAATTTTAATGCACAGAAAACAAAAAATGCAGGAGAGGCAAAATGTCAATACTTAAAGAAATTAATTCAGACTCTTCACTGGAAGGTCAAAAACTGACAACACTCATTAGAAAAGACCCAGATGTTGGAAAGATTAAAGGCTAAAGGAAAAAGGGATGGCGGAGCATGAAATGGATAGATAGTATCATGGAAACAACAAACATGAACTTGGACAGACCTTATGAAACAGAGGATGATAGAAGGATCTGTCATGTTATAGTTCATGGGGTCACAAACAGTTGGATACAGCCAAACAATAACAACAACGACAGATATTTGTTCATTCAACAATTAAATTTCTTGGCTCACAACTCTAACAACATGCACAATTGAGCAAAATGAGCACTTTGGTCTCAGTTTTTGAGTCCTATCACCTCTGTGTGAGAGGGTGAGTAATATGTTTCTTCGATCCTCATAAATCCTACTTTATCATTGCCTAGTCACTGCTTGATCAAACGTCTTAAATAAGTCAAAGATGTTTCTCTTAAAATGTTATTGTTATTATGCAATTAAAAAACTTTCTTATAGCAAAATATCATTCCATTATATTCATATACCAAAATCTATGCAGTCATTCCCTCATTGATGGGACTCAGTACTAAGAGTTTCAAGTTGCTATTTGAGAACTCATGCTTGTATAGCATTTTTAATTGCATAAAACTCTTTCTTCTTGTTTGACTACCATTATCTCCATTTGACGGGCAAGGAAATTGAGACTCATAAAGAGAAAATTATTTTCTCAAAATTATACAGTTAGTCAGTGTCAGAATCAATGCTTGAGAATTTACCTCTTCTAGCTCTAACACCATTGCTACTGCAACTTTTCAAGTGAGGCTCTTCTTGCCAAAGGACAACGAACAAGTTGGGTGAAAGGTTGAAGAAGCCTAAAGTTGATTAAATTTGAGATTGATTTAAAAAGCAATATAATGATTATAAAAAAATTCCAAAAAAACATTCTGGGCAGAAAATTACCCTCTGGCTATACACCATTACTTGTCTCTTTGCTTAGGTTAGAAATGGAGAAAAAGTTAATTTGGGTTATAACAAATAAGACTTTGTTTTCTTTAAGTTTCTCCTGTGTCTGAAAAATCTAGTAAAATTGATCAAGGCCTTCTCCGAGTGACAGGAGATCTAGCTACATTAGAAAGAAAGAAAAAAAAGATCTTAGCTTTTAACTTAAAAGTCTGAGCCTTTAAAATTTTGCAAATTTATTCTGTTGTTAACACTTAAAAGGGATCACAGCATTCTGCAACTAAAGGAGAACTTCGATATCCAGGCCAACTCTGTCTTTTACCTAGGAAGAAACTGAAGCTTACAGGAGTAAAATAACTTGTGGAAGTCACATCAACAGTAAGTGGCAAAATTAGAATTCATACTCAGGTCCTTTTTTTTTTTTTTTTTTTTGCTTGTTTTTTGTTTGTTTGTTTGTTGTTTAAGTCTAAAGCTCTTATCAGTGTACAATGCTGTATTCTAAACAAGTGCATAGCAAGTAACTCCTAAAATGCCTGGACAAAAGATGGGGCTCCTATTATATCATGATTTATGTTATGCCATGTAATTTCTACTCAACTCCTTAAATCTATCTGTGTGAACTCCTCCTAGACTAAAATGATATTTAGTATTCACTTAAGCATCTTTAGGCATCTCATTTCATATTAGTGAAAACACTAATTTATTATTAAGGTTCAACACAAGTGTCTAATTAGTTTAGGCTACCTCATGCTAATTATCACTCAGTTGTATCATTTAAGTTATCTGATTTTAATTTAATTACACTGCAATTAGTGACCACACATGCATTCAGCTGCCTAGTTTAAAAAAATAAGCCAAATGTGCAGGATGAATTGTTTTAATTTGTTTGACCATTCTACGTGGTCATAAAATGTTAATTGGATTAATATGTACAAAGATGTATAGCTTGACCATTACTTTTTTGGTTCAGCATAAAAATAAAACTTCTTTAAAAGACTTTTTATAATGAACTTCCTTATTATTGTGCTCTGTTCCTTTCATGCATTACAGCAGACTAAATAGCTTCCAGGATACCAATTTCTAGAGATATTAGTTTTTATCCTTATTGCAACTTTATGAAAAACTATTTTCCAACTTCTTATATAATAGAGATTTTGAAATTTTAGAGTTTAAGGGAGGGAAGGGACCTTAAAATCATTCAGAGGGCTTAGAGAAAGAAGAGGTAACCTAATTTTATAGATGAGGAATCTATCAACTCTCCAAGAGGAAAAAAAAAAAAAATGGTTTGCTCAAGGTGGCGGTATTGATTAGAGAATTAACTTGCTAAGACTTTGTAGGAAAGTTAGACATGGCACCATCCTACTGAGTACTTAAGGAACTCTTCTGGTTGGTTCCTAGTGACTGCTGCTGCCCCTAAGATTTTAACAGAGTTTAGGGGGAAATTACTTTTGTCTGAAGCTTCACCCTTCCTCTTATAGAACTGATTCAACTATGACTGCCATGACTATGGCACCATTTCATATTGTCTGGAACATGGTTTTTATGACCTTTTCTTATGCTGTATATATATAAAGATATGTTTGCTTCTCATAATTTTGCAATTGTAAGTGTAATCCTTCCTGATTCTGAGGAAATAAATAAACAATTCAGTATATTGCTTGCTATAGAACTTTCCCAGTGATACACAATTTATATTTAACTATATTATTCATTGCGATCCTGCTTCTTTTGTTAGTATCAGTTTCCCCTCCCTTCTGTAATCTGAATTAACATTCATATGTAGAGCTCCTAGGCACCTCAATTAGGCCTTTAAATAGCTTCCCATGGCTAATGGAAGGAAGGATGAGAACCTTCTGAGGTCATCTTGTAGTCATTCTTCCTGAACTCTTAACTTAAAGGGATCACAGTATTTACAACTGAAAAGGGTCTAACATGCATGATGTCCATATCAATTAATTGGCCACTATCCAGTAAGTGTTATTTGTGTCTTGTTTTTACCTCTATAAACATATAAAAAAAGATCGCCAGACTTTTCCCAGATTTAAGAGTTTGGGCCTTAGTTTCCCGGAGGTCATCAATGTGACTACTTCAGCTGTTGGGATTGGGAGAAGTGGGGAGAAAGGAGAATCTGCATCTCACCAAACCTCCCTGCAGCTATTTTGAATAGCTTAAACAGCATGGGTCCCAGGAGAATTAGCCCCTAACAGTCTGTTTTATCTCTGAGCTATTAAGTGGCTTCCTGTTCTTGGGTTCCCATATGTCTTTTCTGTCTTGGGTACCTCATGTGAAAGCTTTATTCTGGAAATTTACCTAGAACCAAAGACAGACAATAACCTTTTAAAGTCCAGTCCCTAGGATCCATCCTGATGTGTGTGAGCACAAAACCTTTGAGGGGAACTGGGCTTCCTGACCACATGTTCTAATCAGATATTAAGGACTACAAGTGCAAGATATCTAAATCCAAATCATGATAATGCAATATAAGGATTGGTTGAAAGAACTAAAGAAATTTAATATGAAGAGAAAAAACTTAAAGGAGAGCATGATATCCATATCCATTTTCAGGTATTAAAAAAGCTGTCATGTGGAATAGATTAAACATTGTTCTGCTGATAGGAGCAATGTCATTTGTTGCAGAGAGACAGATTTTTGAATTGGTTTAAGTGAAAACTTCCTAACAATTTGAGCAATCAGAAATAAATAGTCTGTCTTGGGAAGGTAATGCATTCCCCTTCAGTAGAGGTCTTCAAACAAAAGCCAGATGCCAATTTGTTGGGTACACAAGGTGATTCTTGTTCAGATGTCTGACCAGATGAGATTTCACCTATCTCCAATATTGTTGCAATTCTGTCAAGTCCAACACTTTTATAAATACATAGTTTTTAATATATGTAGTATCTAATAGATGTTATCAAAGATTATGAATAGACAGTTTACAAAGAAATGCAGACTATCAGTAACCATAGAAAGAATTGTCTAATAAAAATTTAAAATAACTCTAAAGATTCAGTTAACCAATAAACATTTATTAAGGGCCTACGCTATGCCAGTCATTGCTAAATTCTGGGGATACAAAGATCTCTGAAGTCAAAGAGCATCCAATCTAATGAGAGGAGGCAATACGTAAACAAATATGTACAATCTAAATGCTGAATATAAAGGATATAATTAACCAAGGGAAGGCATTGGAATTAAAAGGAATCAGGAAAGGTGGGATCTTAGTTGGGACTTGAAGGAGGCCAGAAGATGAAGGTTGAGAACATTCCAGACATAGGGTACAGCCAGCTAGAGAAAAATGCATGGAGCATTCACTTCATACCTGTCTGACTGGGAAAGGAGAAAATGAAATAGCTTATGTTAGGGAAAGACAGGCACAATAATGCATTTGGCGAAACTCTGATTTGACCAGGCTTTCTATAAAACAATTTGGAATTATACTTTTAAAGACTTTTTAAAATGCATAACATTTGAAACAATGACATTTAACAAATGAACCTAGCACATCAAAGACAGAAATCTCAAAAATACAAACTTTTTTTTTTTTTCAGTAGCAAAGAATTGGAAACAAAATGGGTGGCCATTGATTAAGGGATGGATAAATAAACTATGACATATGAATGTGATAGAATATTATTGTACCTGTAAGAAATCATAGCTATGAAGAATTCTAAGAAACTTGAACAGATTTGCAGAATTTGATGCAGAATAAAGCAAACAGAAGCAGGAAAGCAACTGACTCAATGATTAAACTAAGGTAAAAGAAAAAGAAAAACAACGAAAGACTTTGGAACTGAGCAACTCAGTTACTGGACTTCTGAGGACTGGTGTGAAGCCTATCTCCTACCTCTTGGCTGGGGGTTACATCTTCAGACATCCAGATTATATATTGATATGTTTTGCTTGGTCATACTTGATACAAGAGAGGGTTCCAACGAAAGGGGAGTTATGGGGAAGCAACAAGGATCTTAGAAAAGAGCATCAATAAAACATAAAAAGAAAAAAAAAAATCAAGGAGATTCTTTCCACTATCCCATACTACCTCTCATTCTCTAACTAGTTACAAAACATTACCTTTCCTGCAAATCTCCAGATTTACAAATGAGGAAACTGAAACCTAGAAATTTGGTAATCTGCTGAAGATCACATAGTGAGTGGTTACGACTAGAACCAAAGAGTGCTAATTTCTAGCTCAGTCCTCCATCCACTGTACCAAAATGATTGTGAATATAAAACAATCACCCTGTGAGATTTCCCCTACTCCAAATCCTTTTAGACATTTCACAAAGTGGTATGCTTTACTATACCAAAATAATAAAACAGGATAGATTATTTATTATTTACATTTATTGTTATGTGTCAGGTAATATGCCAAACTCCTCTCAAAGAGGTTACATTCCAATGAGGGAAGATAGTTGATCGATACACATTTATTTAGAGCCTGCTGTGAGCCAGGCACCTACTAAGACTATACATAAAAGGAGATGGCTAGAAAAGGCTGGTGACATGACTCTCCATAAAATAAGGCTAGCTGACACCTGTTAGGAGTTAGGACTCCTATTTAATGGAGTCAAATGATTCACTTCTAAGAATTTCTCTTGATGTAGAAGCATGTCTTCTATGTCTTAGCTTTTCAGGACACAAAACAAAAAGCAAAACATGGCCTAGGTTGTAGTGTACTCCCTTTCTTAAATTACCTTGTATTTATTTTGCATATATTCTCTATTTATTTATGCATATGTGTAGAATGGTAGAATGTAAGCAACTGTTTTATATTTGTCTTTGGTTCTCAAAGTCTAATAGTGCCTGGCACATAGTAAGCACTTAGTAAATGCTTGTTAATTGATAGAACCTGGATGATTTTTTTTATTTCCAGTGTCCTTTCATTTAGGCTACACTGTTGTCTCTTCCTTAAAAACCATTGGCTATTTTGCATTTATATTTTTACTTTTTTTTTAAACTTGTTTTTAATTTCTAGCTAGAAAGTAATTGGTATACATGCATATATGTTTATGCACACAGATAGACAGAGATATTTAAGTTTATTATGTTTCTAAGAATGTTTTTTTAACTTCCTGGAGATAATCTTTGTTTAAATGAACATATTTTTGATTTTATAATGAAAAAATGAAGAAAGAGAATTAGAGACAGAGAAATATACTTTATATATAACCTTTCAGGAACTCACTCTTTCCAAAAAAGGAGATAAATCTCTAAGTCACTCCATGAACATTTAAGGTTGGAGTGCTTATGGCAGTAGAAGCAGGGTATGAGGGCATATGTATGTATCTGTTTTTATTCTGAGGTACAGTCCAAGAGAAGATAATGAAACATGAATTTGAACACTAGTCTTCCAGCTTCCAGGACCTCTGAGATAGTTTGAAGAATGTGTTCATTGGCTTCAATGTCAAAAGTGTATGTTTAGAAGATCTCTTTTAGAAATTGCTTTTCTCCCAAATAAAGGCAGAAAATAATGTTTCATTGCTGAGATCATGGAGAGTAAAATGAGTAGATTTGTTGTTGTTCTGTCATATCTGACTTTCATGACTCCATTTGGGGGTTTATTCAGAAAGATGTTGGAGTGGTTTGCCATTTCCTTCTCCAGCTCATTTTACAGATGAGGAAACTGAGGCAAACAAGGTTAAGTGACTTGCTTAGGAGCTAGGATGTGTCTGAAACCAGATTTGAACTCAGGAAGATGAATATTCCTGTCTCCAAGTCCAGTGCTCTATCCCCTGTGCCACCTAACTGAAAGGATATAGGATAAGTTTAAGAATGGAAGTCCTGAGTAACTCAGAGAATGCAGGAGCAGATCAAACCCAGGGAAATGTTTGGCAGGCTGTCTTATTATAGATTTAGTAAGGTTGGGATCCAAAAGTTAAGTATCCCATCATAACTCTCCCCCTTCTCTATCCAATCAGTGGTCAGACCCTATCAGTGGCCCAATCCCATCTAGATTTCTACTTTCATAGCATCTCTCACATATACCCCATTCTCTCCTCAGATATTGCTACCAGTCTTCTGAAATCCTTCATGCCTAGATAATTGCAATAGTTGGTAGGTTTCACTGTTCAAGTCTCTCCCCATTCCAATCCATCTTGTCAATCAAGTGCTTACTATTTGTCAGACCTGGGGCAGTCAGGTAGTACACTAGATAGAGTACTAAGCCTAGAATTAGGAAGACCCATATTTCTAAATTCAAATCTAGATTCAGATATGTGAGCCTGGACAGCCCTCTTTCCCTAAATTTCTTAATCTGTAAAATGACCTGAAGAAGGAACTGGAAACCACTCTAGTGTCTTTGCCAAGAAAATCCCAAATGGGATCACAAAGAGTCTGATAGGACTGAAAAACAGTTGAACAGCAACAAATGTGTCAGACACTGGACTAAACATTGGGAACACAAATGTAAACTGAAAGATAATCCCTCTCCTCAGGGAGCTTATATTCAAATGGGAAAGGAAGATGAAAAATAATAAGAATTGGGATGGATTCTGAGCATAGGATCTCCATAGAAAAAGTCCTTTGGGGATGAATCAGCAATGCAGAAGCCTAGGCCTCCTTCTTAAAATGGAGGCTTGGTAAGGAACCAAATAATCAGAAGCTGAGGGAAACCCACAAGGAGCAGTGTAACGTGCTCTCCTGGCAGTTACAATTACTAGCTTAATAACCGGTAGCGCACTCAAGAACAACCACGTGTAATCTTAAAAGCCTTTATTATACCTACTCACATAATGCCCTGACTGATACCCTGATTTGTTGGTTCCCAAGTGAACACCTGGTCAGAAGACCCACGTGTTCACTACCAAAATCCTTACCTCTTTTGGCTATCCATCTTGGCTTGGCCACCCAGGCTGGGAAGCCAGGATGAAGAACGACAGGTTAAAGAGAGTGCCTGCTGCCTGCAGTGGGCTTACATAGGGCCTGTGAGGTCACACACACAGCCAATCAGCGAGAGAGTCACCCATTACGAAGCTATCTCAATATGGCCAGGATCCCGCCCAAGGGCAGTCCTAATATCCACAGAAATTACTTCCGGACCACTCAATCTCCCGATTTGCTGTGGCACCCATTTAAAGGCCCCTTACAGAGCAGAATACTTGCAGTCCAAGTTTTCCTGGTAAAGAAAGAGTTTTCAATGACCTACTCTCCAAAGCCTTGTGGAGATAAGTCTTCAGGAAAAACTGGAGAAAAATTAAGACTCTAGCCAACTGTCAAGTTGATCTTCCTAAATTGCTACATCATTCCCTATTCAATAAAGCCCAGGGGCTCCCTATTACCTCCAGATTTTAAATATAAAATCCTGTTTAGCTTTTAAAGCTTTTTCTGCACTGATCCCTTTCTACCTTTCTAGTCTTTACTGTACCTTACTCCCCCTGCATATATTGTGTGATCTATTGTCATTGACTTCCTTTCTGTTCTATCAGGATCCTCCATCTTCAGGTCTCAGCTAAAAGCCTACCTACAAGAACTCTTTCAAAGTCCTCTTTAATCTTTGTGCTTTCCCTCTGGCATTGCCCTCAATTTATCTTAGTATATTTCTTGTTTGTACATGGTTATTTGCAGACTGTTTCCCTCATTAAGCTGTTAGCTCCTTAAAACAAGACCTTTTCCCTCCTCTTTCTTTTTATCTTCAATGCTTAGCACAATATCTGGCATATTGTACGCACTTAATAAATGCTAGTTGACTGAGAAAAATTATTATTCCCTGTTAAAAGAAATATGTGGGCAGGAAAATAAGAGCAGATTCTGACATGATACCCAGACAAACCATTCTATGAAAATACTTTCATGTATTCATAAAAACATTTATGTATTCATCTTCACACCAAGATCTGTAATACCTGGAGAAACCCAAGCCAGAATTTTGCATAAAAATCACAGAGACAAAATCAGCATTTACTGGAACAAATGACATAATACTTGTAAACTCAGTACATGTCTGGCACATAGTAGTGATGTGGTTAGGGAACCAAATGATGTAGTTAGTGGCAATGCAGAGACTTGTGGGAATCCCTCTTTGGTCAGCACAGGTCCAACATGAAAGAAGTCACAAACCTGAAATATTAGACTGGCAAAAGTTATTGTTGGCACTGCAGAAGTCAGCTTTTGCTAGGAAGACTGATTTCTGAGTGACAAAATCCTGGCAGAGAGATAAAGGTCCTAGCAGAGAAATCTTGGCAGAGAGATAAACAGAGGTGTTAACACTGAGAAGAAAATGTTTTCACAAAGGCAGGGGTCCTGACAGGCAACTATGCCAAGGAGAGAGGTTCCTTGACAAGGTATGGTCCTGCTTTGGGGCCTCTGCAAAGAAATGAGCCCCAAAATTGCCCTTTAAATAGGAAATCTGAGACTGAAGTTTCAATTGAATGAAATTACTTCAATGTTGTCACTGCCCCCAGGAGTTTGTGACATTATATCTACTCAGAAACTCTATTTGCTTGGAACCTGAGTAGGGTGAATAAGATCACTTAAGTTTGAGCTAAGTAGGAGTGGTCCTGGACTAATTTTCAGCTCAATAAAGGGTTCAGCCACTTAATAGAAATATCAGGTCCAGATCTTCAGCTAAATGAGACCACTTAAGTTTGAGCTAAGTAGGGACTGGTCCTGGGTTAATCTTAATGAAACCACTTAACTGCCCCAAAGGATGGGTTCCTGTCAGGAGAGTTTCAGGGCTCACCCCAAAAGTCAAGGACAGTTTCAGGGCTTACCACCATCAGTAGGTGCTTGATAAATGTTTGTTCTCTCCTTTCCTACCACTCCCTCATTAGAGTTTGGAAAACAACTTTTGAGACCTTATGTTAACAAAAATTATTAGGGCTCTTTCTCCATTCTTGTTTTCTATCATCTTCTTCTTTCTTCCTTGTCTCTTCCCCTTCTCTTCCCTTCCTACTTCCCCTCTTTCCTTCTTTGTCCCCTCTTTTCTTTTTCTTTCCTCTCTTCCCCTTCAAATCTATCTTCCCCTCTCTTTTTTCCCTTTCTTACCCCCCTCTTTCCTTCTTTGTCCTCCCTTTTCTTTTTCTTTCCTCTCTACCCCTTTTAATCTATCTTACCCTCTCTATTTCTCTCCCCCTTTTCTATTTCTCCTTTCCTTCTTTGTCCCTTCCTTCCTTTCTTTCTCTTTCTTTTCTCTCTACCCCTTCTAGTCTATCTTTCCCTCTCTGCCTCTCTCCATCTTTCTCTTTCCTCTCCCCTCTTCCTAGTCATCTCTCCCACCCCACCCAGGTTCCAAGCAAATAGAGAGTTTCTGAGTAGATATAATGTCACAAACTCCAGATTGGGTCTGTGCAATTGCTGGAAATCTGTAACAGCTATCTACCTCAGACCAGTTTAGGTGCAGATTCTGCCTGGAGACAAGCGGATGGATTACGCGACCTTTACGGGTTCCTTCCAGTCGGAGGATTTCACAATTCCATGCACGTTCTCTGTCTAGACAAGACTGTGCTCCCTACTGGCCTTAATGACACAACCCTTAGCAAAGCTCAACTGCTCCACCTATAGGCCATACATAAGTGTTGGAACCAAATATTTACCTTGAAAAGAAAGTAAATGTGCAATGCAGTAGGGATGCATGGTGTTTATTTTGTTTAGTTTTGTGAAATGATCACTGTTTTAATATTGGTGTAATTGTCTAAAAATTATACAGTTGTTTTTCATAGCAATGCCCTGTGTTTTACAGAACGCTATTCTTTCAAACTGTTCCATTTCCCGTTTATAAACAATTCTCTGGTAACTAAAAGGAGGTAGGAAATCTTTGGAAAAAGAGAAAACGAGCCCCTGAGGGATCCTGCACCATTTTGTTGTGGGGGTATTATTGTTTGTTTTTTAAAGTTTTTATAAGGGAATCTTTAATGAAAAGAGAAAGCAAGAGCCAAGTGAGCAAAACAGCCATACCAGCCCTTTCCCCTCTTACTCCAAGCTGGCACACTTCCCCTTCCAGCCTTCTTTGTCCTCTGGGGAGAGTGAGCTCAAACTAGTTACCAAAACACTCTCCTACCAAGTTCACTTCTGGTTTGCCACACCCAGAAGCTTAGCTATGGCCCTTGTTTTTAGATTGTGGTATCTCTGTGGCTGTGTCATTTCTAACTTAACTAAGTCTTCAAGGCTGTCTCCTTACCAAGGGAGGCTGCTAGCAAACTTTCCTATTGGCTGCAGGTCCTACAAAGTTCCTCTGCCAGCTCTTCCCAACCCTTAGTCTAATCTACTCAGCCTCCTAAACTCAGTTACTTAAGATAGAAAAAAATGAAATAAAGTAAATTGAAACACCATGTGTTAAGGGCTTCATGTAAGGAGAGTTATTTTAGGATTTAAATTTTCAGTAGTTAGCCTACTACCTCTTTACTTCCTCACTTGATAGCTTGTATTTCTCCATCATTCATTGGCAGGCAAGAGAACGCCACTTTCTTTCAAAGTTACATAGTGACTCAAAACAGTTACAAAGAGACACAAGCTTAATGAAAACACATTGGATTATAAATCTGGGAATTATTATATTGTTAGTATACATATATGTTATATAATATATAAGATATGTACAATACATTGATACAGTTTACATAATACAATGTATTATTGTTTATTATATAATGTGTAGTTATATAATATGATGTTATGTGCTATATAATAGTTTATATATTGTATTATACATTCAATTTATATTATATTTAATTAATATATTAATTATAACATATTAATTAATATTTTAATATACAAAACATATAGCTATAATATGTAATATAATATAATATGATGTTATATATAATTATGACATATAATATGTTGAGATTATATGTATGTTTTTATATTTATAAATATATACATATGTATATACGTGTATATATTCTGATCCCCTGACTTATAAATCCAGTGTATTTTCAATATCTTACAGATTTGTTTAGAGCTTGGAGAGTTTAAAACACTTGCCCAAATTTGCAAAGACTGTAAATATCAGAGGCAGTACTTGAATAGGTGATTAATTAAATGTTTTTCTGAATTGAATCTGAAAAAATGAGAATACTGAACCAAAATGATCTCTAAGTTTTCTTCAAGCTTTAAATCATGTAACCTAAAGGTTTTTGGTTCCTACCCTTTTGTTATGTATGTGTGTATGCCATGCACTATGTTTTGCCCATGTATAATGAGTTGGTCTAGATATGAATTCCAGAGAAGCATAAATAAATAAATATCACAGGAGGAGAGGCAAGAAGGTTTTAGCTAGAGGCTGACTACTCTATACTCAGAAAAAAAAGTTAGAGAACTAGAATTATATTTATATACCATCCTCAATACCAAAAATATCAGTCTAGAAAAAACAATTTTTAGATTCAAACTGAGCTCCTGAAAATTATCCTTTGCTAGGGAAGCATGTTCCAACCTATATATGTCCGAAGGTTGGGTTGCCTTCCTGAAGATGCCAGTTCTACAATGAATAGTAGGTAGCAAATAAACCCATTTATCCAAGATGATGACAAACAGAAATCAGAGAAGACACACACATATACATACACACACACACACACACACACACACACACATATATATATATATATATATATATATATATATATAAACACATATATGTATACACACATAACACACATACACACACACATTTCAGACAATGCAGAGTGAACAAGCTCTCTTATTGAGAATGAGATATCTCAATTCAATGAAGAATGTCCCAGATTTCACCCAAGGAGAAGTTCCCTGAAGTCTAGTATGGCAAGCTTGGGACAAGGACAAAGTGCTGGCCTTTTTATATAACAGCTTCTAACCAAAGTCTCTCCTTTCAGACTTATCAGAATAAAATCTGGAACAGAATGTCTTCTCTTTTGAAATGGGATGAAAGAAAACCATAACTTCTCTTCTCCCATGCTCTTACCAACTCTCCTCACATGGATCATTTAGTAATTAATCTCCTCCAAGGAAAAGTCTTGTGCAAATGAGCTTGGAACTACAGGTTACATTTATATGAATTTCTATAAAACTAGGCTGAAGAGTCCATTTGGAGGAATAATATGAAGAGTGGTGAGCTACTAGAGTTTATTGAGTAAGGGGGTATTGTGATCTGACCTATACTTTAGGAAAATCAGTTGTTTGTCTTTCTTTTTCAAAGAGGACCAATGACATCAGTTTTGATTTTCTTATGAACTGGATCTAAGTGAGTCATAGTTGCACAAAATTTTCAGTCCCACAGAGCCTGCTTCTATCAACTTTTTCCCCTCCGCCTATTCCAAGGGAGGAAGTCTTCACACGCTTGGGAAAGATGTCCCCTTGAGTCAACAAAAGGTTTGAGACCTGTCAATTACCCTCAACTTGATTTATCCTGTTTGCTGAAACAGTTTTACTGAGGTGTGGCAGCTGCACATGCTACAACTTCTTGGAGTCACTGGTAAGAGTCTAGATGAGAGGTAGATAACAAAGATGAATGAATAACCCTAAAAAGAGATCAGCAAGCTCTCACATCAAAGGTGCTAGCATTCCCTGAATACCCCATACTTCCTTTTTTTTAAATTATAGAAAAAAAAACAGGAATTTCCATAACATAATATAACAAAACAAGATAATTGCACATGAAACTGCAAATCCACTATGCACAACTTGCTATTCCTTTCAAATATGCAACAAAATTATCATGCAAATTTCTTTTTCCCTTTTTTCTCCTCTCCCAGAAATTGCTACCATTAAACACAAATAGGTATATTTATGTAAAAGTATTCTGTACATACGTCTATTTAACAATTCTGTCTCTGGACACAGAGAGTATCTTTCTTCATGTCTTATTTTGAGTATTGGTATAGACAAAATAACAATCAAGACCATGCTTAAAACAATATTGCTGTTACTATATATAATGTTCTCTTGGTTCTGCTCATTTCACTCTTATTTTGTTCAAATATTTCCATATTTTTCTAAAATTGTTGAGCTGATAATTTCTTATGCCACAGTAGTGTTCCATCACAATCAGAGATTTGAGGCAGTCAGGCCCTACTAGCAGCTATTTGTAATGGTCCAGTTATAGTGAAGTGAACAGAGGTTGCACTGGAGTGATGATAGTGCCAAAGGACACTGGGAGATGTGTTTGAGAGATGTTGCAAAGATGAAATGCAGCCACTTGGCTATAAGGGATGAAAGGTAATGAGGAATCTAGGATGACTCCTGGATTGTGAGGCTGAGGGACTGGGAAGATGGAGTTGCTTCCTCCAGTAATAGAGAAAGTGGAAGGTGGGGCAGGAGAAGGAAGTTTAGGGAGGAAAATAATGATTTCTATTTTGGACATACTGAGTTAAGATGTCTACTGGACATCCAGTCAGATATCTGAAAGGCAGTTGAAGATATGAGATTGGAAATCAAAAAAGAGGTTGAAACAAGATGATTAGATTAGAAAATCATTAGCATAAAGTTGGTAGTTAAATTCATGGGAGCTGATGAGATCACCAAGTGAAGTAATAAAGAAGGAGAAGGGAGTCCAGAACAGAGCCCTCAGGGACACCTGTAATGAGAGGGCTTATTCTGGAGGAGGATCCTATAAAGGAGACTGAGAAAGAGCAGTCAGATAAGTAGGAGGAAAGCAAGAAGCTTTAACAATTCCTTCATTCTTCATCTCAAAAATGTTTTAGATATGTTATGGATACTCATTTTTATATGCTATCACTTGTCTATGATTCTATCCCTTTCCGGGCTCTGCTTACCTCTAGTGGGGATAATTCAGCTGAGCTTTTCTTTTATGTCTTCTAGATATGTGGCTCAATGGGTAAAGCTCTGGGCCTGAAATCAGGAAGATCCAGGTTCAAATTTGGCCTCAGACATTTATTGCCTATGTGATTCTAGACAAATCACTTAATCTCTATTTGCTTTAATCTACTAGAGAAATAAACAGCAAATCAACCTAGTATCTTTGCCAAGATGGACAGTATTGCATGCTACAGTCTACAAAGTTACAAAGTGTCAAACACGACTAAACAACAATTATTAGTAATTTAGAATATATTTCCTGTGATTATTGACAGCTTTGATTTATTCTTCTAAAAATGCTTGTTTATATATTTAATTATCAATTGGAAAATGACTTCTTTTTGTTTGGCTTAATTCTCTTTATAGTTAAGAAAATGAGACCTTCAAAGGATGTGAACAGACAATTATCAGATAAAGAAGTTAAAGCTATTGCTAGTCATATGAAAAAAATGTTCTAAAATTACTTATTGATTAGATAAATGCAAATTAAGACAATTCTGAAGTATCACTTCACACCTCTTAGATTGACTAAGATGACAGAAAAATATAATGATAAACATTGGAGGTAATGTGGGAAAACCGGGACATTAATGCATCATTGATGGAGTTGTGAAATGATTCTGAAGAGCAATTTGGAACTATGTCCAAAAGGTTATAAAACTGTACATACCCTTTGATTCAGCAGTCTCACTACTAGGTCCCAAAGACATCATAAAAGAGGAGAAAGGATCCATATGTGAAAAAATGTTTGTAGCAGCAATCTTTGTAGTGGCAAAGAATTGGAAATTGAGTGAATGCTCATCAATTGGGGAGTGGCTGAATAAGTTATGATATATGAATGTAATGGAATATTATTCTTATTAAATGAAGAAAAGGCTGATTTCAGAAAAGCCTGGACTTAACATGAACTGATGCTGAGTGAACTGACCAGAACCAAGAGAACATTTTACATAGCAACAACAAGATCATGTAATGATCAACTGTGATGGATTTAATTCTTCTCAACAATATAGTGATTAAAGGCAAAATAAAAGATTGTTTTATTTGGAAGTATTTGGAAAATAAGATATAAAATAAAGTAAAATAAAAACAACAAAAAAAAAAAAGAAAAAAGAAAAAAGAAAAAGAAAAGAAAAGAAAATGAGGCCTTTATCAGAAAAACTTCCTATACAAATCCCCCCTTCCAGTCTCCTACTTGCCTTCTAATTTTGACTGCATTGGTTTTGTTTATACAAAATCTGTTTTAATTTAAAGTAATCCAAATTATCCAGTTTGCCTTCTGTGAATCTCTCTATCTCTTGGTCAATAATGAATGCTTCCCTTGTTCATAGATTTGAGAGGTAATTTTTTCCCCAAGATCCCCTTATTTCATTCTTCATGTACCTTTGTTGCTTGTTTCATCCTTAATGTTTAAATCAAGTATCCATTTTGAGCTAATATTAGTATATAATATGAAATGTTGATCTATGACAAGTTTCTGCCAGACTGCTTTTCATTTTCCCCAGCAGTTTTGTCAATTAATGAGTTCTTGTCCCAATAGTTTGGAACTTTGGGTTTATGAAACACTAGGTTACTGTAGTCATTTCATTTACTTCGATATATTGTGTGCCTAATCCATTCCATTGATCAATCACTTTATTTCATATCCAGTACCAACTTGTTTTGTTTATTGCTTTGTAGTACAGTTTGAGATCTGGTAGTATTAGACCACTTTCTTTCACTCTTTTAAAAAATTTTTTTCTTTAATATTCTTTATCTTTTGTTCCTCTATTTGAATTTTATTATTTTTTAAAATAATTTTTTATCTCTAGAAAATAATTCTTTGATGATTTTATTGGTATGGTACTGAATAAATAAATCAAGTTATTGTTATTTTTATTATATTGATTTGGTCTACCCATGAATAATTAATATTTTTCCAATTGTTTAGATCTGTCCTCATTTGTGTCAATATTGTTTTGTAATTGTAGTTCATATAGTTCTTGTATGTGTCTTCACAGGGAGACTGCTAATTATTTCATACTGTGTTGTTGTTGTTATTCAGTCATGTCTTTTGTGATCCCCTTTTGGGATTTTCTCGCAAAGGTAGTAGGATGTTTTGTCCTTTTCTTCTCCAGATCATTTTTACAGATGAGAAAACTGAGCCAGTTAAGGTTAATTAACTTTTCCACAGCTAATAAGCATAGAAGTCAGATTTGAACACCTGAAGATGAGGTTTTCTGATTCCAGGCCTTGCACTGTATCGCCTGCACCATCTACTTGTTCGAAGGTCCCAGAGATAATCATTGTTAGAATGAGCCCAAGCCAATGCTTTGATTTGACAGAATATACGAACCTTGAATGAATTTCTTACATAAACAACTAATAAAATAAGGTAATACATCTGTTCAGCAATCCACAAAGGACTTACTTTGCTTTTCACATAACAGTGTCCCAGGAAAATGTAATATGAACTGTGGACTATGCTTTGTGTTTTAAGTATTTGTCATTATATGCTTAGGAATCTTTTATGTCATTAGGCATCAGTCTGCCAGAAACTTGAATATATGTAAGGATAGATCTATCTAAGCAGCCTATCAATCTATCATGCTAAGTCACTTCTAGTTTGACATGTCCTTTCCCTCTGAAAGGTTTCTTAATTTCAAGACTTCCAAGAATCTTAAATAAGATGTGTCTCTGCAACCAATTACTTTAGGTAGGTGGTAACCTACAGTTTCTACTGGAACAGGGTAGAGTTTGGTTATCATTTTTACTCAGTTTCAAAGCAAGATTCTACTTTTTGTTTTTTCCCATTTTTCCTATGGGAAAAGTTTGGAAAGGGTTTTATTCTGGAGAAACAGTATTTCTTAATATTTCTGGAGAAACTAAAGAGAATTTTTTTTAAAGGTTGAAACATTTCTTTTGTAGTGGAAGAAACAAATATTTGTCCTATGCTTGTTCTATTTTATACATTAAATATCTTTCTAAAAGGTACCCTGTTAATCTTTTTTAGGGGGATACCCCAAACATTAGCCAAAACTAAGCTTTGTTTAAAAGATTATAATTGGGGATATAATTAGCCAGCAAAAACGAGAAGAAAACTGTCCTTTCTCTAGGGACTAGAGAACCACTTCATGTGAACATTGGTAGAAGTAGAAACATTGGTAGGAGAGGGCACCACTTTCCTGAGCCTGGAAATTTTATTTTATCTTGTATATGATGAGTAGCTACTGAAGCGTTCTGAAGTTAGTAGTGGCGAGGAAGAGGAGGAAATGAAGTACTGTGATTTTAGGGGAAAAATTTCTCCCCAACTAGAGAAACTTCTGAAACCAAAGAAAGAAAGTGAATAGGAGTGTGGCAATAGAAGATCTCAAGTAGTGTTTTATTCCCTTTCATACTGGCAATAATAAGAGGAGACAGATTGATTCTATCCGGAAGAAGGCTCCTACTATCTTTAAAGATTTCTATTGGAAGAGAAATGCATTTTCCCTACTGAAAGATACTTCCCTGATCTTTGTCCTGTGACTCATGAAACTTTCACATTCCAGAAGAATGTTTCATTGATAATAGTTGGTCGGCTCCCAATATAATGGGAGAGACTATATGAGAAGGAATCATCCTTTTTCATTGGCCTATGTGATTCTAAAAACAAAATGACTCTTTTTCTCAGTATCTGGACAGCTGCTCCTCTAGGGGTTCTTGATGGATTTGAAAAGAAGTAAGGCAGAGAGGAAAGAACCCCCAATTCCTGGATTCTCTTTGCTTTCTTTTTCCCAAGGTATAGGTCTTACTCAACAAGCTATAATTCAACATTATTTATTGGGTATTTCAAATTGAATGTCCCATAGCTGTTTCAAATTGAACATGTTGAAAGCAAAATTTGACCTTTTCCCCCAAACCCCTTTTTTCCCTTCCATTTCCCTATTTGTTGTTATTGAGAGTAACCCTGTTCTTATAGCCATCTAGGTTCTCCATTTCAGTCATACTCAACTTCACACTCTCCTTCACTGTAGTTGCCAACTCTTGATTCTATTTCCATATCTCCTGCATCTGTTCCCTTATTTCTATTACATAATAACATAATTAAGGCACTCATCATCTCTAAAATACAATGGATGTAATGGATAGATGCTGGATCTGAAGTCAGGAAAAATTGAGTTGAAATATGGCCTTACACACTTCATCTGTGTGACTGAGCAACTTACTTAGCCTGTCTTCTTCAGTTTCCTTAATTGTAAAATGGGCCTAATAGCACCTACTTCCTAGAGGAGTTGTAAGAATTAAATGACATGTTTACAAAGCCCTTAGTCCAGTGTCTGGCACATAAAAGGTACTAAATAAATGCTTAATCTCTTCCCACTCCTGCCCACTTGCTTGAACTGATTATAGTAACTTCCTGCCATGTCTTGTTCCTTTCCACATGTCAAAATGATTTTCCCCAAGTACAGATTTGCTCATATCCCTATTTTGTTCAATTTCAATGGATTCTTATTTCTAGCATCAAATTCATATGCTACTGCTTATGCTCTATGCTTCTGACAAATTAACCTTGCTGTTCTTCACATGTGAAATATTACCCAATTCCGTATCTTTGCTCTGGATCTAGAATGCATTCCCTCATTTCTTTAATGTATTAGAATTTCTAATTTACTTCAAAATTTTAAAAAGCAACTTTTACACAAAGCTTTTCCTTATCTTCCTGCCCTTCTCTCAAATTGCCACATATTTAGTATGTGCTTATTATGTCTACAACCAACATACTTTTCCTTCTATACAAGTATTTCCTTTACTTCCAAATAGCTAGTGTTTTCTCTCCCTACCTTGAATTTTGCACATATTTACATATATATAGGAACCTGAAAGGTATTATGGATTATGTCACAGGTCCTGATCCCCTCAGCTCCTAGCTTCCCTCCCTCAAGAATTATTTATTACTATTTTATCTTGTACATCCTTATACAGATATCAGCCCCCTAGTGGAATACAAGGTTCTTAAGGGCAAAGAACGTTTCATTTCAAATCATTAGTATATAGTGTTATGTCAGGTAGACTGGCTGTTCAAGTCATTCAGTAGTGGCTGACTCTTCCCAACCCTTTTTGGGATTTTCTTGGCAGACGTCGGAGTGGTTTTGCCATTGACTTCCCCAGCTGAGGCAGCCGAGGCAAAGGGAGTTTTATGAGCCATCCAGGGTCACAGAGCCAGTACATGTCAAAAGCTAAATTTGAATTCAGGAAGGTCAGTCTTCCTAACTCCAGGTTCAGCACTCTGTCCATTATGCCACCTAGCTGCTTCATCTGGTACATAATAGATGCTCAATAAATGTTTGTTTGAAAATCCTTCTAGAGTATGATTTCCAGGCCCTTTGCCATCCTGGTTGGTCTCCTGATATTCTGCAGTTTATTACTGTTTTTAAAACTTGATATCCAGAATTAAACCCTACTCAAAATGTAGTCTAATAAAGCAGATGCCTCACAAACTACTGAATGCACAGTAGGACTATTAAGGTTACTGATTTTGCTTAATGAGGAAATGATATTCCAATTGTTAATTTGGAGAGTACCAGACAAAACACAACTTCGACTACCTTTCCTTAACGGTGAAAAGATCTTTTTTAATCTGGTCACAGTTAGAGAATATTGAGGAAAAAACCAGAACAGCTATACCACAGTTCTCTTACTCATTTCCCAACTCTGATTTGAAGGAAAGAATATAAATTTTATGAAGATTAAAACAAAACAAAGCTCCTATACCCAAGCACAAAATTTTATGATTTATCTCAAATTCTGCTACTCAAACAATAGCTAAGTAAACATTGAAAAAATATGATCAAAATTGAATGCTTATGCATTTTAAACATTTGGCATCTGTGCATATCTTTAATATTTCATGATGCTTATTCTTCATATTTATACAAAAACCACAGAATTCCTAAGTCCTTGATGTTATGAGAAAATTTAATTAGATCAGTTTGATGACAATGTTTAATTTTTATTGACATTTATACAAATAGTTGCATAGAATGCTTTTGCAAACCATATTTATTTTACCATGCACAGTATTCAGCTAAAACTTTTTTGGGGGGAATGGCTTAATTGCAAAATTAATCTTCCACATTGGCTATTTATTTAGAATTTTTTTCCATTTTATAGAAAATTGCAGGTATGTAGCTTTGACACATATCAAAAGTGCAGTGCATCAATTTAATATAAAATTAGTACTGTCAAATATATATTCAGATAACAAATTTCATTTTTATAATACATTCAAATTCAAGCATTAAATTAAAATGATTATTGTTTTAAATTGTTAAAAATACCTGAAAGTTTTATGTAATCTTAGGCCTGGACAAGTCATATAAATAAAATCAGGGTAGTTTCAATTAAAAAAAAAAAAAAAAAAAAAAAAAAAAAATTCTATTTATTCACTTCACTGTAAGACACAGAGTCCTATTAACTTTACATATGGCACTATCCCTCAAAATGAATTTCCTTGGTATGGGAGGATGAGAAATCTTGTTACACTGGCTATTAATTAGCTTACATTATTTAGTTGCTAATTTTATAAACCAAAATATGTAACTTCAAAAAGACATTGCATGTAATCACCCCATCTTTTGATAGACCAATTAACATTGCCACAATAAGGCTTTCTTCCTGTAGATTAAAAGCTCTTTGTTATAATACTAAATTTTGTTTTTAAACAAAATTAATCTTCCTCATTGAATAGGAGCATAAGGTACATTATATACAATCAACCCTGTTAGCCTTCATCATTTTCTTTCTGTACATTTTTTGAGACGCTATGAACCACAGCTTTCCCAGCAGGAAACAAATAATTAAGAGAGACCTTAGTCCAATATCTAGTGTTGGAACTGTGGAGTCCATGTTTTGGTGTTCACAGCATCCTGCTGGAATCCATCACCATGATCATATATATCACAGTTGCACTGAAAGTACAAACTCTTAAATGACACCAGAAGAGTTCAATTTGATGATATCCCTTGGTTGCCTGTTGAATAGGTTTTTCTTTACCAGATGTTGCTATTTAGCAGTGATTGGGCAACAATCTATTTAGTCTTTAAACTCTCTCCATTGGAAAACTGTTCATTCTTGCAACCATTTCCTGCATGGCCTTTTAATTTTTCTTCAGTTATTGTCTTCAAATAATTTAGTGGTCCCTTGCCTTCAAAAGCAGAAGGATACTTAAAAGAGCCTCCAATTCTATCCCACAATGTGAAATATTGGCCATAGTTATAATCAAAGTACAAGTGGTGATCTGTGTGATGGGCTGAGCCATTAATAATTGCTTCTAGGAATTTTGGAACTCGGAAGTCACCATCATGAATGGAAATTGTCCAGACATTCACGAAGACGTACAGGCCTAAATAAACCACTTTGTGTAATGGAAAGAGGAAAGGGTATATATGATATGGCAGACTCTGAAGGAAGCCATCTATTGGGTGAAAAGCATGACTTGCAAATGGAGTAGTAATCTTCCAAACGTGATGAGGCTTATGTAAACGCTACAGAAAAGAAAAGGAAACCATAATCAAAACACAGTTTTATTCTGCAAAATGCAATTTTCATATAGAATACTTACAGATGAAAAGAACTTCACAGATACAATTCAACTCCCTTGCTTTATATGACAAAAATGAAGCCTAGGGTTAACTGACTTGCCCCAAACCATATAATATGAATTTAGATGTTCAGGTAAAAATAATGCCTACCTGGAGAATCACTTTAAAAAAATCAGTCCAAATTTAACACCCAAACTTTCAAATGAACAAAATTAATCTTGTTAATTCTTAAAAAAGGGCTATCTTAAAAGAATCCCTTTCTAGTACAACAAAGATTCATCCCAACAAAAAAGATAAATAGGGATTGTTAAGAGATGTGGTCATTGAAGGATTAGCTCTATGGAAAAATTTTGGAAATAATTATATATGTATTTATATATTAGTGAAGTTATGTTCTTTTATTTTTCCACTTTGCCTAGAATAACTCTACCTTATATACAAGTTTATGATGAAGGCCCCTATGAATCCAGTAGATACCCATATCCGTAAAGAAGAGGAAGGACACCATACTAAAAATGACTCCAAGCCAACCTAGAATAATGGAGACAAAGAAAGTAGCAGAATCATATTTAGGCTCGTAGTTCAGGATCAGAAATCACTTTTCAGATTTTCATCTTAGAACAAAATACAGAAATCTTATAAGATAACTGGCTTGTTTAGCTGACTCACTATAGCATAAAAGTCTCCTTTCAATTTTCTAAAAAAAAATCATGATTATTTCTTCCCTTTATTTTAGTATTATTTATTTCACTATTCCATTTCTCTGGAGGAATTGAAATATATGACATTTTATGCAAATCTACTCAAAGAGGTAAGATACCTTTTGGATAAATACCTAATTATCTGACACTGATCTAAGGATGCTATTTGTCCATTTCCTTGTGCCCACTCATCTTTATGTCATTTTTCTGTCTTTCCAATTTGTTTTTCCTTTCTGTGGACTTGTCACACCGAACTTAGATTATTATAATAACTTCTTTATAAGTCATCTTGTGTACTAATATTGTCAGATTAGCATAAAAAAAAATAAAAAAAAAAACAAAACACTTCACTGAAGAACTTTGGACCCTTTCCTACTGACAACCAGATACATAAAACATTTTTGTCCATGACTTGGATGAAGACTTGATGGCATACATAATTATCAAATATATAGAAAAACTGAAGCTGGAAGGTGGAAGACAAAAATTGTATTCCAAAAAAAAAAAGCCTTATCGGCTAAACCTCTTGGGGCTCCAGGGAATACAATGGAACACTAGAGGAGACATTGGAGGAATAGGGCTATGATGAATGGGACTAAGAGTGTGGACAATTAGAGACAAAGAATGGGGTCAATAACCAGGAGTTCAGAATCTATAAAGGGGAAAAGTAACCATTAAGACAGTGACTGCACGCAGAGTATCAGTGAATGGAGAAAAGTCCAATAAGGCCTCAAGACCTGGTAGTGTCTAACTTGCTCTGAAGAAGGCTCTGGGGTATGAGAGATAGGAGGAGTCTTCTGCTGGAATGGTCATTAAAAAGGCCTAGCAGGTCATAGAAACCAAGAAGTGAATGCTGCTGTGTAGGCCCAGCAGAAACCAGAAGTCAGATACTGAGAGTCCAGGTGAAAAAGACCTAGAGGTTCAGATGGTGCTGTAGATGGCCCCAAGAGCCTAGAGCCCAGTGGCCTTTCTCCTTCTCTTTGTTCATATGAAAAAGAGCTAGGAATTCAATGGAGTGTAAGCTTAATCTAAATCAATTTTGCTGTTTGTCTTTTGTACTCAAAGAGCACCATGACATCGGGAAGGGGATGCCATAACATGCACATGAATTGGATTTCAGTGAGGGAGGGCTGTGCAAGGTCACCTGCCTTACTTTGCCCTTCAGAGCCATCTAGGTCCAGTGGTCAGATATAGATTTAGAGGACTGAAAATGGCCCTGAATGAAGTGGAAGACCTGGGCCTTTTAAAAAATAAGTTCATGAATGACACAAAGAATCAAGAAAACATGGATCAGAACTCATTGCTATAACAGAATTTACAAAAAGAGAATGAGAGTTTTTTTTTTTCCAAGTTTGATGTCATAATCTTACCTATGCATACTTTATGCTATGACAGACAAGATGAAATTTATTTTTAGGCTTCTTAAAGAGAAGCAGTATGTCCAAAATAGGCAAAGTGATGTTCCCTAATCAGAACACATTTGGAGTAATATGTTCTGTCCCAGGTGCTACATTTCAATAGCTACTGAAAATGAAGGGCTCTAGAGAATGATAACCCAGACTGTTTAAAAAAAAAGCTAAAAACTATGTCCACATGAGGAACAAAGAAAGTAACTACTAGTGGTATGTGTGAAGAGGAGGACCAAGTTGAGCATAGTTACTGTCTTAAAACCTTTAAAGGTTAGTTTTGTAGAAGAAATGGAAGACTTGTTCACTTGATTCCAAAAGATAAAACTAGAACCAATGGGTAAATATTAGGAGATGGCAAATCCCAGTTCAAGACAAAGAACTTCTGAATGACTGAGCTATTCAACAATAGACTGCATTACCTTGCCACTAAAGTAGTCAATGATCAATAAACAAGTATTTATCAAGCACTTTCATACTGAGGATGTAAAAAACAAGAATGAAACCATAGTTGCCCTCAATAAGCTTACATGCTACCAGTGGAGGTATTATAACAAAAGCAGAATAATCAGTTAGAAGGGATATTATAGAGGAGATTCAAGTTCCAGAAAAAGGCTGAATTAGATAACCTTTGAAATATGTTCTAACTCAGATTATACCAATAAAATATAAACTCTTTGGGCTAATATTCAGGACACTCTAAGATATGGCCTCCATGTTTCTATAGCATTAAGCAACTGCTGTAGCTGAAAGTTTGCTTGCTGGTCTATCTCTAAACCTTTGCTCATACTCTTTCAACTGTATAAAAAGTCCCCTCTTCTCCTCTATATAAATCCTATTCATTCTTCAAAGCAGAGCTCAAAGCTTTTCATTTCATTCCATCCTACTGTGATCTCTCCATCCCCTAAACTTTAAAGGAAGTATTTTCCACACCTCTATTTTGGTAACTAAATCTGCCTTGATAAAGTTTTGCCATGGTTTTTATGTACTCCTTACCAACTACATAGATTATAAGGTTCTCATGGGCAGAGACTGTCCCTCAATTTTTTTCCATTATCATATATACATACATGATTTGCTTTTTGCCAGTGCTATTGCTAATATTTATTTCTCATAATTTTATAATAAAATATCTACATTAACCTACTCTGCTCAAATTTAGTTGAACAGAAGTTCACCCAAGAGTCAGGTCTCTTTAAACAACTAAACTAGGCAACTGTTAAATTTTCATTTTCTTTCTAAACAGTACTATTTAGAAAGAAAATAAAAATTTAGCAAAAATTCTATATAGTATCTGCATTGCCCTGGTTATATTTTCCTTTTAAAGTATTTCAGGTTTGATGAACTTCACCTTTTTTGGAATTAATAAATGTTATGCTAAGGATGCAATTTAAGTTTTAAAAGACATTATTTATATTCAGATTCTCTTTTCCTGGACACTTAAATTGTTTACTTACCATATATTGAATCTTCTATGTTGTCATACAGTTTGCTGTAACCTCTGACCTCTGCCAGAAACAATAAAACTGTAGGAATACTTATCCATGGCAGTGCTTGGACAGTATGCTTAATCTCTCGATATACTTGGTTCTGAAATTTAGATTTTAAATAAT
Source organism: Sminthopsis crassicaudata (assembly GCF_048593235.1). NCBI lineage: Eukaryota > Metazoa > Chordata > Mammalia > Dasyuromorphia > Dasyuridae > Sminthopsis > Sminthopsis crassicaudata. The sequence goes on along the minus strand of NC_133619.1, from coordinate 399,122,313 downwards.
ACATTTGGATCCATTATTTGTTTTCAATGTTCATAATCTAAAGTAATATAGTAAATCTAATCCTATAATAAGTGGTACTAGGGAGAATGGTGGGAAAATACCACCTTTTATAAGCATTAAACTTCTGATGGCAAAAATAAAAGTAACAGATATAATTTCTTCTAGTTGTGATTTAAGTATCCATCTTTTAGTATTATTGTATTTATTTTTAGCCCAAACCATTTTATATTAAACTTTAATGTTAAAGTGAGAGAGTGAGAGTGAAAGAGCACACCTGTATGTGTGTGAGAGAGGAGGGAGAGAGGAAAAGGAAAAATAGAGGAGAACAAACAGTGGGAGAGACTGTGTGTAAATGAGAGAGAGAGACAGAGACAGAGACAGAGAGAGAGAGAGAGAGAAAGGAGGGAAAGGAAAAGGAGAAATAAAGGAGAAGAAACAGTGGGAGAGACAGAGGTAGAAAGAGAAAGATGTACCAAAAAAAAAAAAAAAGACATTTCCTTAACACATATATCTACTAATTCTAATTTCTCAAAGACATTCTTTTCCTTAAAATATCTCTACTAGACACTGCCATTTCAAGAATGTAGATCAAATGACACAATCAAAATTTTCTTTTCATCAGCTTCCCCATACCACTCCTTAATATTTTAGGAATTCTAACCCTGTAATAATGAGAATAAAAAAAGTGATATATAAAAGTGATTAAAAGCAATTCTAAAAATTCTAAATTTTATAGGCAGCTGATAGGAGAGTAGACAGAGCACCAAGCCTGAAGTCATGAAGTTATTGCTTTGCCATTTCACTTGGGTATAGACTCCTCATGACTATTTGGGGTTTCTTAGCAGATATTCTGGAGTAGCTTTTGCTGTTTCCTTCTCTAGCTCATTTTACAGATGAGGAAACTGAATCACACAGGATAAAGTGATTTGCCCAGGGTCACAAGACTAGTATCTGAGGCTGGTCTTCTTGACTTCAGAATTGGCATTACACCCACTTTATCACCTCACTATTCCAGGCAAGATGACCAGTTCAAATCTGATATGTAAATGGGGATAAATAATATCTACTTCCAAAGGTTACAGTGAAGATCATGTGTGATAATTGTAAACTCTGCAAACTTTAAAGCACCTTATAAAGCTATTAATAATAATAGTAATAAAAACAACTAGTCTATTCCCTCTGTTTTGTTTAAGGATAAGAACATGATTAGCTTGTGAAAGTCACTCCTGCTTACACCTTACTAATTAAGCTTTTAGAATCCTTTGACCATATCCACTGCAATATTTTAGTATAGTTTAAAATAAAAGTATATTAAGGGGCAGCTAGGTGGTGCAGTGGATAGAGCACCAGCCCTGAATTCAGGAGGAGCCGAGTTCAAATCTGGTCTCAGACACTTAATACTTCCTAGCTGTGTGACCCTGGGCAAGTCACTTAACCCCAGCCTCAAAAAAATAAATAAATAAATAAATAAAAATAAAATAAAATAAAAGTATATTTATTCATAGGCAAGAAACAATCAATTTAATCTAATCCCCATTCCTAGTCCCATCCTTTAAATGATATACAGAATAAAGGAAATATGAACTGCTTACCTTTAAAAAAAGTGGATGTTTCTTCAACGAGTGATCAAAGACAAAATAATAGCTCAGAGTTGCAAAAAAGAAATATAAAATATAAGCACCGAGATTTGTTACAACTAGAAGGCTGATATATTGTCGGATGATTTCATCCTCTGGCCATGTACTTGGATATACATATGGTGTGAAAAAATAATAATCTGCCACATTTAGTACAAGATCCATTGTGACACCTGAATGACACACAGATAAAAAGGTTTATGTTTTCTTCAATAAGAATCATTAGAATACTTGATAACTTTTATAAACATCTCAAACACAGAATTGCTACTAAAGTTTTTGCTGCTCAAGAAATTTAATTTAAATTCATGACACTGAATTCAGAGATCATTCTGCCTAGGGTACCACACTCTTCCTAAGCCTGAGTTCCAATGATAGAGGCTCCCAGCTTCAGTGGTGGGTACTGATTTTAGAAGCACACTATCTGAAGGCAAAGACTATGGTTTTAAAAACAATGCTTTTGGATCAAAGACCGCAATGGTGTTACTGCTAATCACAAGAGCTAGGGGCAGGGAAGTCACTTCTCCTTACTAGGGTAGGAACAAATGTATGCAGTGACCCATGTTTCCTAAGAGAATTGATATTATAAAATGGTACTAAATTCTGTAATGCCAGAGTACTATTATTCAGGTTCAGTATGAGAAATTGCTTTTAAACAAATTACAAGCACCTAAATTTTAAACATTCAACTAACTAAAGAACTTCGGAATATAATCTTTTCGTGTTAGTGACTGCTGATACTTTTAATTCACTCCTTTGAGAAGTTTCTACTTGATACTAATAAATGAATATAGAAGCCATGGAGTCTGCACATAAAATAACCAGAATCTAAAACTGATTTTATTTAAAACAATATATGCCATCACAATGCTAATGCAATTCAAGCTACAAACAGTTCTTTCCTGTTCATTATGTATCAAATGAAATGGAAAAGTGTGGAGAAAGTTATTGGACTATTTGAAATGTCAGTTATTTCATATTTCCACAAATATGACACTTAACATAAATCTTCATATTGATTTCAAACACCCAATGCTCCTCCCATAGTGCAGCATACATAAATGTCACTCAAATATTATATAATGGTAATTTTCATAATGAATTGGAAAATCAGGTGCTACCAAATTTATGGCTCACCAATCTTGATAAAACCTGAAAATCTGCTGTTAAATATTTAACCATAAGTCTCCTATTGTTATGCAAAGCTAGTTTGTGAGTTGTTCTTTTTACACAGAAATGTTTAAAACTAATCCATTATCTCCCTTTCCCCTCCATAACTGACCTAACTCCTTTTCCTCTTCATTTCCACTGATAACACCACTATTCATTCATTACCAGGGTCAAAAACCTGTGTTACCTTTGTTTCTTTCCTTTCTCTTCAAATTTATTCAGTAAGCAGTCCTATCCCTTGAAGCAGTACTTCAAGGATCTATAATTTCATTATCATGGGTTGTTTTGCTAATACAGATTAAACCACTCTATTACCTAGGAGACAGTCTTTGCTAGTTGCTATGGCTAGAAAATTCATCACCTAGCAAACAATCTAGTGATGGATCTCTCCAAAATTAAGCTTGGCTAATCTAACAGACACATAAGTCATCTTTGAGCCCACATAAAAGGCTTCTGACATAAACATTCTTTTTCTACACCCTACCATTTGTCCTCATACTTTGGGCATTAAATATTCACTTGATATAAGACTTAACTTTTTCTTTAGTCACAGAGCTATCAACTCAAATAATATATGGAATTTAGTTACTACACTTCGGCTACCTTCAAGAGTCACTCTTTGGATTTTGCCATAGGCCAAAACTTTCCCCCCCTCTATAATCTTAAATCAGATACTTTATTATCTGCTCATAATCTCCTGATCTACCTCTTAAACCTATGTTTATCTTCCTGTTTCATACTTTTAAATATTCATCCTTTACAATGACTTTCAGTACTTCCAACTCCATATTTTGAACCATTTTTCCTGTCCTAATCTTACCTTCCATTTAGTCTTAACATTATAATTAACCAAATCAACTAACTACTGTCTTCTATTACTGTTCACTTGTCCTATATTCACACCTTTTTATCTTCAATCCTGGGGAACCACTTTGTTATTACTTGTGTTGCTAGAGAATAAAGTCACAACTATATCGCCTGAATTCAATATAAATGGTTAATATCAACTCTTAAATGCATGGCAAACCTGCTATTCATCTTATTCCCAAAGTTGCTTTTCTCAAGTCCCCAAATCCAACCTTTTCCCACTTATTTTCAGTAGACATACATTCCCCACTTCCAAACAAACAACTCATCTTTTCTCTCTCTCCTCATTACTTAACCTTCCAAAGTTGCATAACTCACTGCTTTCAGTCTTACAATCCAATTTCTGTCCCAATAGCTTTTTTGAATCTACTTTTAATATTCATGACCTCTTTACTACCAAATTCTATGGCATTAAAAAAATTCCTCATGTTCTTATATATTCTCTGTGATTATATAGACAAATACATAGACACTAGACAAATATTGTCAAAACTCAAAACAAAAGCCAATATATGGTGTATATATAAGAATCTCTGTGGGCTACATGTGGGCTTAGAAAACCACATATTATCGGTGTTTTAATGATTTTGTTAAATATTTCCTAGTTACATTTTTATCTAGTTTGAGCTGCAGTCAGGAATGTTGTGGGCCGTATGCAGATATCTCTTGTATACCTCCTTTCTTTGACTTCACTAATTGTTGGATCCCTTTATTGGTCTCATCTTCCTGTTTCTTAAATGTATCTTCTAAGGTTTGGTCTTTAGCTTCCTTTTCTAAATATACAACACCGGGGGCAGCTAGGTGGCGCAATGGATGGAACACCAGACCTGAATTCAGGAGGACCCGAGTTCAAATCTGATCTCAGACACTTAACACTTCCTAGCAGTGTGACCCTGGGCAAGCCACTTAACCCCAGACTCAGGAAAAAATAAATAAACAAACAAACAAACAAACAAACAACGCAATGGTTCTAATCCACATTTATAGTTTCAGTTATATGTGCTGAAGACTCCTTTCAACTCTATATACACACAAAGTCCTTCTCAAAATTATAGTCCTTTATCATCAAATATCTGCTGGATATCTTAATATCCTTGCCACCACTCCCAATTTAATCAGCCCAAAATTAATCTATGAAACATGCCCTTACCATCATCCATGTTTCTTTTGATGGTACTCACTCAGGAAATAGCAAACCACTCCTCATCTTTTTTTTTTCCTTCTCAAATTAAACTTGTAGTTTTATTCGCGTTTGATTTTTAATAAATGTGTCTGAAAGCCTACAAACTCTGGGTTCTCCTAAATGTCTGAGGTAGTGAGCTCTACCCACACTGGTCCCTTTTCCCACTAAAGAGTTGGGGTGTGGATCTGGTATCCTGCTGAAGGAGGTAGTGGTGCTAGATGAGGTACAGGGAATCAGACAGGATAGGGAGAAGAAACTGAGGATTTGTGCCAGAATCCAGAATTTTCTACTTTCTGACTGAATTGTTTGAGAAGCAGATCAAAAATGAAAAATGATTATCAATCATCTTTCAAGTCCTGATATTCTACTTCTCCTTTCCTTTCCATTCCCATTGTTACCATCAAGTTTAGATCATCACCATCTTACACATAAGCTATAAATCTCCTGATTGCCAATCCTAGTTCCAATCTGTCTTCTTTCCAAATCATCCTTAATGCAATGCTTCTATTAACATCTCTGATTACATTAGTCATATACTCAGAACCTTAAGTATCTTAGTATTAACAGAATAAATTGTAAACTCACCTTTGATATTAAAGGTGCTACATAATCTAGGCCCAATAGACTTTTCCAGATTTTTTTTATCTGACACTTTTAAGTCTCTCCTTGAAATAATCTCCTTTATCTAGAGCACACTTTCTCTCCCCAGATTTAAAGAGATATATAAAAATTTCTCTCTTCCTTAAAGTTATAAATTTTTTTTCCTGAGGCAATTGGGGTTAAGTGAGTTGCCCAGGGTCACACAGGTAGGAAATGTTAAGTTTCTGAGGCTTTTGAACTCAGGTCCTCTTGACTTCAGGGCTGGTGCTCTACCTGCTGTACCACCTTGATGCCACAAAATTACAAGTCTTGTTTCAACTCTTGTCAGTCTCAACTGATTCTTCCTAGCTGAAAGTGATCTTTTCCTCATATTTTTCATAGCAGTTTATTTGGAACCTCTCCCTGTTTTTAGTGAATTGTTTTTATAACATAGCTATCTGCATAAATGCTTTATTTCCTCTTGTAGACTGCAAGTTTCTTAAGATTTGGTATATATGATTGCACCTTACTATTCAGTTAATATGCATTTATTAAGCACCTACAAAGTATCAAAATATGGTGCTAAGTGCTGGGAATATAAAGTTTACAATCTATGGAAGTGATTAGCAAACAAAAACATACAAACAGACCAAAAGCAGGATAAACAGGAAAAGATTAATAAAGGGAAAGCATTGAAATTAAGAGGGATTAGGAAAGACTTCCTGGAGAAAATAGCATTTTTGTTGGTTCTTGAAGGAAGCAAAGATGAGGAGAGAGCATTCCAGTTATGGGGGACTTCCAGAGAAAAAAAATAAGTCAAGAAATAGTAAGTATTGATGAATGGAAAGAACAATGTCAAGTAGATCACAATACATGAGTCATGAGGATAAAGTGTAAGAAAACTAGAACAGAAAGGGGCTAAGTTATTAAGCCACTGAATGATAGATTTTTAATTTGATCTTGCAGATGACTGGGGAAACACTGGAGAGTCTGAGGTGGGGATACAGTGTTGACATGATTGGACTGCCATTTTAGTAAAGTTTCTTTGGAGTAGGGAGAGACTTGTAGCAGGCAGATCCACCAGCAGGTTTTTATTAATTTAGACAGAGGTGATTAGAGCCGGCACCAGGGTGGTGACAATATCAAAGGAGAGAATTATATTCAAGAGATGCTGAAAAGGTGAAATCAAACTACCTTGGGGCAAGAGATTGAACTGGGGAATGAAAGGTAGTGAGGAACAGAAAAAGACACCCTAGAGGGTAGTAATGTTCTTGAATATAATAAGGAAGTTTGGAAAGGTTTAGAAGAGTTCAGTTCTAGATATATTGAGTTTTAAGACATCTATTTCAAGGGAAAACACTTTTACACTCAAAGCTTCTGATAAAGGCCTCATTTCCAAAATATATAGAGAACTGACTCAAATTTCTTATTTCTTCAAATAAGAAATCAAGCCATTCTCCAATTGATAAATGATCAAAGGATATGAACAATTTTCAGAAGAAATTGAAACTATTTCTAGTCATATGAAAAGGTGCTCCAAATCACTGTTGATCAGAGAAATGTAAATTAAGACAACTCTGAGATACCACTACACACCTCAGATTGGTGAAGATGACAGGAAAAGATAATGTTGGAGACGATGTGGGAAAACTGGGACACTGATACATTGTTGGTGGAATAGTGAATGCATCCAAACATTCTGGAGAGCAATCTGGAACTATGCTCAAAAAGTTATAAAACTGTGCATACCCTTTGATCTAGCAGTGTTACTACTGGGCTTATATCCCAAAGATATCTTAAAGAAGGGAAAGGGACCTGTATTGCAAGAATGTTTGTGGCAGCCCTCTTTGTAGTGGCCATAAACTGGAAATTGAGTGAATGCCCATCAATTGGAAAATGGCTGAATAAATTGTGGTATATAAATGTTATGGAATGTTATTGTTCTGTAAGAAACGATCAGCAGGAGGATTTCAGAAAGGCCTGGAGACACTTACATGAACTGATGCAAAGTGAAATGAGCAGGACCAGGAGATTATTATACAAGGCAACAACAAGACTATACAATGATCAATTCTCATGACATGGCTCTCTTCAACAATGAGATGATTCAAACCTGCTCCAATTGTTCAGTGATGAAGAGAACTATGGGAAATGAGTGTGATTGACAACATAGCATTTTCACTCTTTCTGTTATTGTTTGCTTGCATTTTTGTTTTCCTTCTCAGGTTTTTTTCTTTCTTTCTAGATCTGATTTTTCCTGTGCAGCAAGATAACTATAAATATGTATACATATATTGTACACCATGTTTAACATATACTGGACTACATGCCATCTAGGGAAGGGGTAGGGAGGAGGGGAAAATTTGGAACAGACTTTGCAAAGATCCATGTTGAAAAATTACCCATGCATATGTTTTGTAAATAAAAAGCTGTAATAATAATTTTTTTTAAAAGACGTCTAGTTCAAAATGTTTGAAAGTTATCTGTAGATGGAAAACTCTTTGGATAGGGAGATTGAAGAATCGTCAGCAAATAAATAATTAAATCCAGAAGAGCTGATGAAATTACCAAGTAATAAAGAAGAGGGCACAGGAAAGAATCCTGTAGAATACTCGGTAGGCATGACTGGGATGAGGATCCAGAAAAGCAGATTAAGAAGAATAGTCAAGAGATAGGAGAACAAGGAGAGAATGCTGCCTCCCCCAAAACAGAGAGTATCATTTAGAAAAAGGTGATTGACACTGTCAAGGGCTATGGAGAGATCAGGAAAAGTAAGAATTGAGGAATGGCCATTGGATTTGGTAATTAGGAGATCACTAGGACCTTTGAAAAGAGAAATTTCAATTGAATGTTCACAAGTTAAGAGTGAAAGGACGCTATGTTAAGCTTGTTAAGGCTTGTTAAGGATTTTGGCCATGAAGAGCAAGAAACCCAGAATGATAGTTGGGATGGAAGGATCAAATGAAGGTTTCTTAAAGGCCAAGGATATATATGGGCATGTTAGCAGACATCAGGAAAGGAACCCACCAGACAGAAAATAAGTGAAAGAATGGAACGACAGTGGGATTAATCTGTTGGATAGAACTGGATTGTGTTAAAAAGTAGAGCCTCCTGTTTATATAGGACAGGGATGATAGAGGAGATAGTAGCAGAAGAAATATGAATGATGTAAGGTGATCTCTAACAGTAGCTTCATTTTCCCCCCAGTAACATAGGAGGCAAAGTTTTAAGGTTTCAAAAGAAAACTCATTAGGTTATTAGACAAACTAATATTTTGTCATATATCTATTCATTTATCTGGATTGAAACCTATTGAGTAACCCGCTTCAAGATTCAATTCCCCAGTTATTAAAACTAAGCAGTGTGAAGTAATGTATCAAGTACTAGGGATACCCAAAAAAAAAAAAAAAAAAAAGAAAGAATCTCTGCCCTAAAGGAATTTATAGTCCACTGTGTTATTATACAGATAATAATGCAATGTAAATTGAGAAGAGAGGAAGCACTAATAACAAGAGTTAACAGGAAAGGCTGAGAGCTTCCTTCAAGGTTCAAATTAGTAACCAAGATATTTTAGGCTTAGAATGTCCTTACCTGTAAAATGAGGATAAATACTTCTAAGTTTCTACCTCTTGAAATTACCAGTCAGGTTCAAATGAAATAATGAATGTTGTTACATTTGAAAATTAAGGTAAACCAAGACACAAAGTTCCAAGCACATTTAATTTATTGGTAAAATAAATTACCAGTCAAAGGGGTCTTGACTTCTCCCAGTCAGCCAAAAGGCCATGAGATGGGGCTTACTAGCTTTAATGTCGTTTGGAGAAGTATATGAGAACAGAAAGTATCCCAGATGGAAGACAATATAGGAAATGGCCACAAAGACTTCTGAAGTAGCAAACATGGCCAGCAAATAAATAAGATTGGCTGGACATTTGGGACCAGTTATCAGCAAAGATTCATTTATAAGAATTCATCTGCTCTTTAGCTGAACAGAAATAATAGATTTCTTTTTACCCACCAAAATCCTAAAACTTGTTGGTAAGGTAACAGATCTTCCCTTAAATAGTCATGGCTTTGATAGATAAAACATATTTTTTTGAGTTAAAGTAATTTATGATAAGGCAACTGAATTTCAACTGAGAGGAAAAAACAACTTTTGAACTTAACTCAAAGACAAAGAAATATAGTACAAGCAGCTACAGAAGAGAATAATTACCGAATATTCTGAATAACATATAAAAAATAAAATCATTAACTGGTTTTCTAAATGTGCAAGGATCTCCTTGTTCAGTCCTTTCAGTCTTTTTGTGACCCCATTTCAGGTTTCCCCTGGAGGAGTTTGCCATTTCTTTTTCCAGCTCGTTTTACAGATGAGGAAATTGAGGCAATCTGAGGTAAGTGACTTGCTCAGAGTCCCCAAACTATTACGTTTCTGAGACCAGGCTTGAACTCAGAATATAGTCTTAATGAGGAATTGAGACTTTTGTCTGAGACCAGATTTGAATTCAGGTTCTGACTTCAGGCTGCTCTATCCACTGCCCACCCAGCTGCCCTATGAAAGCCATTCAAACTGGCAACATAAACCAGCAATCTTCACTTTTCACTCCTTCTTTTACCTTCTCTCTTTCCTTTGCCCACTTTGGAACTTGGGGTTTCCCTGGGGTGTTGTGAGACATTATTCTTTTTTCTTAAAATTTTGTTTACTCTTTTATGCTTAAAATTTTACTTTGCTTTCTTAAGCAAATAAATATGATAAAACTGTGAATCAGCAACAACAACAACAACAACAACAAAAAAAAAAAAAAAAAAAAAAAAAAAAAAAAAAAAAAAAAGGAATGAGACTCTTAACTCCAGCCTGGCTCTTGATGCACTGTGCCACCTAACCGAGCCAAGGGTCTTACAAGTTTTAAGAGCTCAATATAAGTGCTAGCCACTATTACTGCTTTTTAAAAGGAATGTTTTGCTCATTATTCCCAGTTCACAAATGCTTGCCTTCTAAAGTCATTCATAAATTCTACTCCGAAAGCAACGCGGAGTTCAGCAGAGGATAAAGTTTTTTGTTAATTGCACAGTTTTGTTACTCTCAGGAGAGTTGAAATCAAGCCTGTACAATATCCAAATATGCTCTGCAGCGCCAAGTCTAGACTTCAATCAATAAAAATTGTAGCTAACTTGATAAGCATAATACTCGTATTCTTCTCTCTCTCCTTCTTAGCTCCAGCTCTAACATTCTACCAATTCTATCTAATTACACTAACTATACACACGTGCATATATAAATGTGCATACACACATACTGTGTATGTACACGGAGACAGCCCAGCTGTGATGGATAGGAGAGATAACCTCAAAACCAGGAAGTTGAAATCTCTTTTTTGTCCCGTACAAGGAAAAGCAATTAACCTCTTTTTGCTTAAAGAAATTCCCTAAACATTAAAGTGCTCACTGGCAGCTGCAGTGGGGACTTCTCCATTGGGTAGTTCCCTACATCACGGAAATCTAGTCTAGTCCCTAATCTCTAAACATATATATAAAACACACACACGCATAGATAGACATACATATGTGTATATCCACATGCACAAACTTGTTTGTATATTTTTCAAAGATAGCTCATTTTAAGGTTAAAGTTTAAACCTGGTATCAAAATGTTACTCTATCTTTCACATCAAATTCTACTGACTTTCTCTTTTAATAAAATAGTACTTGTGGAAAAAAATCAACTTTACCAACAAAGGCTTATGTTAAAATGCGATTTTATTTGCAGTTTTGTATCAACTCCTCATGACATGGCTGTATCCGGGCCCAGGACTTTTCCAGAAAGCCAGCAAACACCACCTCCATGTTTCCTTTTTCTACTTACTTTAGGTACTTAATAATTCTGTTCAGTAAACATTAGGCGCTTATTACGTGCAGACGCTGTGCCAAGCTTTGGTTATCGGATATATATAGTACCACACAATGGACATTAGGCATTTAACATACATTTTTAAAACAAATAGAACCACGGTCATGGTCTTTAAAAGCTCAGCAGTGCTAGCCCAGCCCCCAGGACTCCCCGGGAGTGTTTTCTGGTCACAAGCGCCACATGGGGGTGAAGGGGCGGGGAGGGTTTGATAAACCCGGGAAGGGCTCGCCAGAGCCCCGCAACGCTTAGCCAACTTCGGACGCTGGGACTGCTCAGCTGTCATTTTCCCCTCCCTATCCGCGGGTGGGGGGGAGCAGAAGAACCAACTGCCTCACGCCGGCCCCCCCACCCGGAGCCGGGGAGTGCGCTCCGCGGGCTCTCGAAACCCTTCCCCTGGTGCAGTCCGGGCAGAGCTTGCCCCGAGAGGCGGTGGAGGCGGCTCCAGGGCCCAGCACCCCGCGCCAGCTGTGGAGGGCGGAGACCGCCGGGGCTCCCCGCTCCCTCCGCTGTCCGGGGAGGCCTTTAAATCAGGAGCGCCCCCGCCCGGCATCGCCCCAACCCCCGCGGAGCCGCTCTTTCCTCCCGCCGGGAAAGACCCCTCAGCTCGTTTGCCAGTTTTCCGAAGGTCTACCTTCCCAAAGCCCCAGCCGACTACCCCGCCCCCGCTCTGGTGCACACACCTACACCTGCGCCTTCCCCCTTCACAGGGGTCCCGGCCGCCGCCGCCGCCGCCGCCTCCCGGCCTCGCCTCGCGCAGTCGGGCGTCTTCAGCAGTGTCAGCCGCACATACGCGCTCAAGTCACCCGCCGCTAGGCCGCCCACCAGCCTCGGTAACCCAGGAACTGGGGAGGAGGGCGAGGAGAGGGGCGGTGCAAGAAGGGGAGGCAGCGAGGCGCCGACCAATCAGGGGAAGGGGGCATAGGCTGATATGACGGCGAATCGCACGACCACTGGGAGGTAGGCTATTGGCGTCATGTGACGCTCGCGCCCAGGGCCCGTCTTAGGGCTCTCCGACCGTTGGCATCGGCGGTAGAAGGGGCGGAGCCTCGCTACGGGTTTCTGCGTAGGTTGAATTTGGTGCTCACCCTAAGGACTTCTCCTACCCCCGCTCCCCACCTCTCCCCGGCCTCACGTAGCCAAAACTAGGGCCGGAACAGTAGGGAGCGCTTCCTCACGCAGCTCACCTTTGACCTGGGAAAGCTGTGAGTGACAGGCATCTTCCCCTACCGCTGCTTTGAGCTGTCTTCAGGGAATTTCGATGCCGGCGCTCACCACTAAATGGGAGATGGGGGCGCCTTGTTTACTCCCGCAGGGCTTCGAGTTTCCCGGAGGAGCTGATCTAGAGCAAGGGCTCTCAGTGTGCGCCAGAGAATCCGGGGGGATCTCTGACCTTTCAGAGGGTCTACGGATCCAAACCACCGGTTATTTCTGATAGGCTAAAGCTAAGTCACCCGTCGATCATTTTTAATAGCACAACGATACTGAGGACACAAGTTTTAACCACCGGTAGGGACCTGTCACTTGGGCCTCCCCGCCCCCTCCACTTTAAGTCACCCCTTAATGAGGGAAAGGAAAGGGGGAACCCCATTTCTCGGCGCATAGATAATAAGATAATCCCATGAGGCGCAGTGTCCCCTGTAAAATGAATTTACAGGCCCGAAAACCTAAATTGAAATATAAAAGGTTTGTTGTAGAAATCTGGAAGTAAAGGTGGTCGCTGGGCGGGCAGGAACCCCTACAGGGCTGGAAGGATACCACGTTTGGGGGGAAGGGCTCCTGCAATGAGGGCCTTCTGGCTCACCTCTTTTTTACCCAAAAGATGATGGGCGGGACCCCTAAGTTCTCGGTGGGGGCTTTTCAGTTAGATCAGGTGAGGGCTGGGGGAATCCGCTGAGCTGATGGTAGGGGCTGGGCCCGGATATTCAAGGGGTGCCTTTGACCAGGATTTGTGAATCAAGGTCAGCCATGGGTTGGGCAATTGGAAAGGAATCTTAAAGGGACCCCAACCCCCATCATGCTTACTTGTCAGACCGATATCCCTAAAGCCTGGGTAGGTCTGTGTCCGAGACTGCGGGAGGCACCCCTCCCGGGCTTGGCACCTCAGTCCTTCCTAACCAGTCTGCCCTCTCCTCCTCCTTCCGGTGCAGGGCATTTATACTCACGCTCGGTACCTGCCTCCTGCCCCCTTGGCTTCCCGTCAAGTTTCAGTGCAGATCTCAACCTTCAGCAAGCAACTTTCCCAGCCCTCCTTTAGTGTAGATGCTGTCCCTCTGAAGCTACACCCCAGTTGTCCTGGCCTAATCTGCTTCGAGCCTCGGTTTTGGTGGTAGTTTGTTTGGGGAGCACTCTCTCTGCTACCAGGCCGAGCTCCCGGAGGAGGTGCTGGGCCCGCACATATTAACTACTGAGTGACTGCTGGGATACTACCGGCATCCAGCCCCGGCCCTCCAAGAGCTTGTATCATGTTGTGTGCGTTATAATGCGCTTCCACTGGCTCGTGAGCACGGACCCCTCCGAAATGGGCCGGCGCGGGCTTTCCCGCGTCCGGAGTGAAGGACGGGTCTGCTTGGGAATCACTCGCAGACTGGGAAACCTTTAAGGATCCACAGCTGGTCAGCAGTGTGGGGGGCCTCGGACAGGGCCGTGGCCAAGTTCAGAAGGGCTGGCTGTGAGTCCTACCAAACTTTTCTCTCAGCGATTTCAAACCGGCCTCCTTTCCTCAGGTGGTCTCTCACAAAACCTAAGAAGGAATGAGCACTACCCCTTAGAGCTGTCATTTTCATCCAATGTAGTGTGATCCAGAATGGTAGTTCCTTCTGTGAAATTATCAGCTGTTCTGCTATATGCAGATAATCGAAGTCTCACATTACAGGCTTCTGTCCCAGACTTAGGATCTATTTACTTCTTTATTTTGTCTTTTTGTTCAGATGGTCTAAGTGGGTTCTGACTTTGGTTTCTATTTGTTGATCTTCATCCAAACGTTCCTACCATGTTTGCCTGCCTTTATTTCTGGGATTATCTCAAGTGAGCACAGTTTAGTTAACAATATTGTTTTGGACATCCTCCACCCTTCTCTTTTTATTTCCCTCCACAGCACACTTTAAAAGTATACTTTTCCAAAACCACATTCTAGTCATGGGCACATTTGTAGATATTTACTGGTGTCGAAACTCCTCCTTTTCTTGGGATTTTGTCTTTGAGGCACTTTGCTGCTATTTTTCTTCATTTTGGCTGTTCCTAATGATAGACATATGTGTAGGCAATTTTTTTCCATTTCCATTCCTATTCAGTTAAACTCTTTTGTTAAGATTTGTAAGATTTGATATAAATACATTTTTACAACCTTCCATCCATGATTAAGTTGTCTATATTTTAAGTCATGGTTTAGAATTCTAAATACCGTTCTAAGATACCATCTTTTAACCAGTTCTCAAGTCTGCATTTTTCTTCTGAAGTCATTACCTTTAAAGGGGAACAACAATGAAAATAGCACCTGCACCCCTAAGATTTTTCAATCATACTTCTTTAGCTTTGTTGTTGGCAGCAGCTGTCCAGTTGAACAAGACTAGGAAATGTCTATGCCACCCATCACAATAGGATTTATTTAAATAAAAAAATTTTAATAGCTTTTATTTTTCCAAATACGTGCAAATATAGTTTTCAACATTCACCTCTGCAAAATCTTATGATCCAAATTTTTTCCCTCTTTCCTCCCTCCCCAAAATGACAAGCAATCCAATATAAATTAAACATGTGTGATTTTTGTAAACATATTTCCATATTCATTATGCTACACAAGAAAAATTAGATGGGTGGGGGGAATGAGAAAAAAAAAAAAACAAGCAAACAACAAAAAAATGGTGAAAATACTATGCTTTGGTCCACATTCAGTCTTCATAGTTCTCTCTCTCTCTCTCTGGATGTGGGTGGCACTTTCTATTGCAAGAATATGGAATTGCCTTGAATCACCTTTTTATTGAAAACAGCCAAGTCCATCAGAGTTGGTCATCACTTAATCTTGTTACTATGTACAATGTTCTCTTGGTTTTACTCACTTAGCTTAAGTTCATGTAAGTCTTTTCAGGCTTTCCTGAAATCAGCCTGCTCATTTCTTATAGAACAATAATATTTCATTACATTCATATACCTGGCTTATTCTCCAACTGACAGGCATCCACTCAGTTTCTAGTTCTTTACCACTACAAAAAAGATTGCCACAAACATTTTTGCACACCTGGGTCCTTTCCCCTCCCCCCCTTTTTATGATCTCTTTGGTATACAGACACAGTAGAGACACTATTGGATCAAAGAATAGGCTTAGTTTTATAGCCCTTTGGGCATTGTAGAACAGGATTTGGAAAGACAACATCTCTAACATAATTCCATAAATAGTTGCTTAAATATGCCTTCACAGAGATTACTCAACCTCCATTACACATCTTATCTTCTTCTGACTTTTACTATCTGGTTTATTACATGACTGCACTTATAGGTCCACATTTTCATTTTTTGGAAGACAAGCAGCAGCTCTTTCCTCATTCAGGATAATGAGGGAAAGGAAAGGGGGAACCCCATTTGTCGGCGCATAGATCCCATGAGGCGCAGTGTCCCCTGTAAAATGAATTTACAGGCCTGAAAATCTAGATTGATAAATAAAAGGTTTATTGTAGGAATTTGGAAGTAAAGCTCAGTTAGAAAGACACCAGGGCCAAAGGTGGCCGTTGGCGGGCAGGGACCCTTACATGGCTGGAAGGATACCATGCCTTGGCTGGGAGGGCTTCTGCAATGAGGGCGTTCCAGCTTGTTTCTTTTATACTTAGAAGATGATGGGTGGTACCCAGTTTTGGCGGGCTTTTCAGTTAGCCCAGATCAGGTGAGGGCTGGGGGAAGCTGAGCTGAGAGTGGGGGGCTGGGCCCGGATATTCAAAGGGTGCCTTTGACCAGAATTTGTGAATCAAGGTCAGTCATGGATTGGGCTATTAGGAATCTTAAAGGGACCCCAATCCTCATCAAGGACATCCAACTTCCCTTGACACAGATCAAAATAATTTTGTGTCTGGAAATCCTTTTTTTGTTATTGATGAAACTATTAGTCTGCTTTTTATCCTTAATGGATATACATTTTCCCACTAAACTGAAAAAGTTGTTTCTCAAACTTTTAACTTCTAAGAAAAAGAAGGCCAGCTGCCAAAGCAAAGATATAAGCATGGCATTGTTGATTCTGGGAAGGCGACCCCAAAAGTTTGGGGTCTTCGATCAGTGTTGCAAGGTGTCTGAAAAGAATCTGTAGACTTGAACCTATCTCCTTAGCCACGGGGCAAAGTTTATTGTAAGCAATGAGATTACAAGCATGCTGAATTTCTAAAAGAAATTAACAGAGAAACCCGAGCAAGGAGACACATTCAATCAATTTCTATCATTGATGTGCTAATTCTATGGCTCACAAGTAGGAAGCAGGAAAGATCTCCAGAATTTGGTTTTCTCTGACAAGATTATCAGTCAGCAATGAATTGAGGAGTGGTCTCCAAAATCAGGCAGATTGTCAGAACAATAGCATGCCTAGGTGAGGTATGTTTGTGGGCCAAAGGACTTTGGAATCAGATAGATTGCCAGAACAGAAGCCCCCCAAGGTCATGGGATCCCAAAACCACTGCTGTATTTCCCTAGAAGCTATACCATATCTGCATGTTTTATAGATTACTGCAATTTTTGCTCTTCATGCTTGCTGGAATAAAATCTACAGTGTTTATTTTTGCTGGTAGTTCTCTTTCAAAAGAGAATTTACATTAATATCAGTTGATCTGGAAGATTGTCACATTTTGGATACATGTAAGGAGAGAACCTATTAAGATTTCATATGTGTGTATATATACACAATACACACAAAGAGGATGTCATATATGTGTGTATATATTTGTTTACATATATAGGAAATAAAATACTTATATAATGTTCAAATGACAAATGTTAAATTTACCTAAAAGACAATTTTATGGAGAATGGTTGCCCGAAGAAACAGTACAAGGACACTCTTAAGGTGAAAAACTTTGGAATCAGTTGTGAGACAGGGGACATACTGGTAAAGGACCATCCAGAATGATGCATCCTCATCAAAGAAGGTGCTGTGCATTATGAGCAAATCAGAATTGTAGTAGCTCAAAACAAATGTGAGGTGCTCAGATTTAGAAACATCTCCAGTGCAAATGTTCTTATGGACTACTGATACCTGACCTGTGGTAGAGCCTTCCAAGCTCATATTGCCAAATGTTGAAGGAGATATGTAGAAATTGGGATACTAATGGAATGGTAAACAGATCCAACTATTCTGAAAGGCAATTTGGAACTGTACCCCAAAGAGCTAAAAAACTGCATACTCTTTGATTCAGCAATATAACCACTAGATCTGTATCCCAAAGAAATCAAAGAAAAAGGAAAATGACTTATGTGGACTAAAATATTTATAGTAGCTCTTTGAACAGAACCAGAGCATCATACACAGTAACAATATTACATATGGTCAACTGTGAATGATTTAGCTATTTTCAGTAGCTAATCCAAGACAATTATGATGGACCTCCAGAAAAAAAAATCTGATGGAGTCTGAATGTAGATCAAAGCATATATATATATATACTTTTTTTTGGTTTGTGTTTTCTTTTGCAACATGGCTAATATGGAAACATTTTGCATGACTCCACATTTGCAATCTATATCCAATTTACTTGTCTTCTTGAGGAGGGGGAAGGGAAGAAGAGAACTTGTCATTCCAAATTTTAGAAAAACATATTTTTTTAACATGTAATTTTTAAAAATAGAGTGAAAAACTTTTACATAATCAAGATTATTCATTTTACTTCCTGTAAACCTTTTTCTCTCTTGTTTGGTCATGAACTCTTCTACTAATAAATCTGACAGGCAATTAGTTCTGTGATCCACTATTTTGTTATAACATCTTTTATGTCTAAATCATGTACCAATTTTGATCTTATTTTGTTCTTGATGTTGTCTATGCCTATTTTCTGCCAGAATGTTTTTTAGTTTTCCCAATAGTTTTTGTCAAATGGTGAGTTTGTGCCACAATAGCAGGGATCTTTGGGTTTATCAGACTTTCGGTTACTATGCTCATTTACTTGGATCTGTATATATATATTGACCAACCTCTCTATTTCTTTATCAGAATCAAATAGTTTAAAAGATTACAGTTTTGTATAAATATGTTTTGAGATCCAGTATTGGTAGGCCCCTTTCCCTAATACTTTATTCATTGATTTCCTTTTTATTCTTGACCTTTTGTTCCTTTCAATAGTTGAATTTTTTTTTTCTAGCTCTATGAAGTAATTCTTTGATGGTTTGATCAGTATAGCATTGAATAGATAAATAATTTATTGGTTCAGCTTATTATCCACAGCAACTAATAATTTTCTAGCTATTTGGATCAATCTTTATTTGGTAAATAATGTTTTATAATTACATTTATAAAAATTTCTATGTGTCTTGACAGTTAGCTTCCAACTATTTTATAAAAAAAACCAAAGTTATTTTAAATGGAATTTATCTCTTCTGGCTGGGTTTTGTTGTTAGGGTTCTCTTAAGTAAACAACCATCATGTCATTTGCAAAAAGTGATAGTTTTGTTTCCTCATTGTTGATGCTTGAAATTCAATTTTTTCTTGTCTTATTTCTATAGATATTATTTCTCATGTTAATTGAAATCCTTGTATCACCACTAATCTTGTTGGATCTGCTTTCTTTTGTTGATGCTTGTGCCACTTAGAGACATAACTTTTCTTTTACGAACTTTTGTGTTCCTCTAAGCCTTTAGCTACTTTTGTGTTCCTCTAAGCCTTTAGGATGCTTTAATTACATCATATCAATTTTGTTATGTGGATTTATCTTTGTCATTATCTTTAATGAATTTTAATTGATTATTTTTATGATTTGTTCTTTGATCCATTCATTCTTTAGGATTAGGTTATTTAGATTCCAATTAATTTTTAATTTATGCTTCAAAGACACTTTATTGAACATAATTTTACTATATTATGATCAGAAAAAGATGTATTTAAAACCTATGTTTTTCTGTATTTATTGATGAGATTTTTGTGTCACATATATGGACATTTTTTGTATTGGTGCTATATGTGTAGATGAGGTATATTCTCATTCAGTCTTCCTCAGAAGATAGTCATACCTAATTTTCTAAAATTTTACATATCCTTAAACTTCTAGTTTATTTTGTGGTTAGATTTACCTAGGTCTGATAGTGGAAAATTGAGGCCTTCCCCCCCCAGCACCTAATTAGGGTTTTCCTTCTGTAACACATTTAATTTTTCCTTCAAGAATTTGGATGCTATGTCATTTGGTGCATATATGCTCAGTATTGATATAAATTTGTTTTCTACAATATCTTTGAGCAAAACATAGTTTTCCTGTTTCTCTTTAAATTGGGCATGTGTCCAATCTTCATTTTGCTTTGAACTTTTGCTTGTAAGATGTTTCCAAGTCATTGTGAGTTTGTGTCTTGAGCTTCCTTCTCAACATAGTCAGGTTCTCTTTATTTTTGTTTGCTCATTTTCCATTCTATTTCTTGACTTTGGACTTTACGTTAAAGTTCAGCTCTGTTTACCTCTAGTGGAATCCATTGGTCTAAAGTTCTGTCTTTTTTGTCCTTCTAGAGGCAGCTAAAGGGTTCAGTGGATAAAATTCTGGGCCTAGAATCAAGAAAACCTGAATTCAAAACTGGCCTCAGATACTATTAGCTATGTGACCTTGGGCAAGTCACTTAATCTCTGCCTTTATGCACTGAAGAAGGAAATGGCAAACCACTTTGATATCTTGCCAAGAAAGTTTCATGGCCAATTTTTTAAAAGAAAATTCACATTTACTGAGTGCTTGCCATGTGTCAGGTATTGTGCTAAATATTGGTGATGCAAATACAAATAGAAAGATGGTCTCTGCTTTTAAGGAGCTTACGTTCTTTTTTTTTTTTTTTAAAGTTAATTTAATGTTTAGAAGAATTGTACATACTTAACTTATATTGATTGCTTGCTGTCTAGGGAAGGGAAGAAGGGAGGGGAAACATTTGGAACACAAGGTTTGGCAAAGATGAATTTTGAAAACTATCTTTATATGTATTTGGAAAAATGAAAAACTATTTTAAAATAGTTTATTTAAAATGTAAATAGAAAAAAAAACATTGCCATGTGCATGACAGAACATAAGAGAGGTTATAAAATATGAAAATATGAATTGGGTAAGGGAAGTCAGTGAAATTATGAGACTATAGGGGACATGCTGGACCCTGACCATGAGCCCTCTACTAGCTTATGAAAATTACTAATACACACACATTTTCTAAAATCACTAACATAATAAAATAAAATATAAAGAATAGAAAAACAGAAGAGAATATAAGACATTTCCTAAGAAAAGCAATTGATCTGAAGGACAGATGAAAAAGAGAAAACAAGAATAATTGGACTAACTGAAAGCTATGATTTAAAAAAAAAAAAAGACTCTTACCCAATTCTAATTTTCAAGGAGTCATTTTCTTAAGATTCTGGATCTCCTTTTCTGGTTGGTTGACTTTCTTTTTATAATCATCTCATTTTTCTTAAATTATTCTTTTTTCTTCTTTTAGTTATTTAGTTATTTTCTCAATCTCATTTGATTTTTGAAGGTTTGTTTGTTTTGAGTTCTGTGAATTGTTTTTTGGACAGGACCATTTCAGATTACTTTTTAAACTTAAGTATCTTCTTCTGAAGATGAATGGTGGTCTTCCCTGTTTTCATGGTAATTTTGGATGCTTGGATTGTTTTCTCCTTTGCCTGTTCATTGTAATTTTTTTAATTGTAGTAGATAGTTGGTGTAATCACCTCTAGTCCTGGGCACAGGTGCCTCCAGCCTCAAGTCCTCTTTCAGTTCTGCCCTCTGGCCTGATACTGAAGCCAAGAACTCCATTCTCCTGTAAGTGCTTGCAGCTGGCAGCTACCTTACCCCATTGCTTCTTCACTCTCTAAATGTGTTCTGGTTCCCTGCACAGGGCTGCTTCTCAGCAGCATAGCTAGCCCTACCATTCCTTATCAGCAGGAATTCCCTCAATCTTCCCTGACTCATGTACCCAACTTCTCACATAGTCTGGGAGATGAAAATTCCTGTGACTAAGTAGGAGGCTACCTCCCAACTCAACTAGTCTCAGGGCTTACAGCTTCATGTTTCAAAGGAACTAGTCTGGAAATGTTTACTCTTGCTTCACAAAGGTCAACTTTCTGGTCTGGTACCTTTCCTTGAATCTTCTCTAATCCTCTGTTCTATTCCAATTCTTAGTTGTTTTTAACTGCTCTACATTTGCCCAGAGGTGCCATTTTTATCTTTTTTGTGGAGGAAATCTGAAGAGTTTGAAATTTCTTGATGTTCTCTATCATCTTCCCAGAATGCTTCTCTCATGGTCAATACTCATGTGCTGTGTTTCTAGAAGGGGAGGGGAGGTCACAAAAAGTCAGGCACAACTAAACAATAAATGTTTTCACAGAGTCATCTGGGAGGCCTATAGATTTTGGGTGCTTCCAATATGGTATGATTCAAGAAGAGGTCTGGTCCTTATAGAGCTATGGAGCCTGTTTTCTTGTGATTGTGACCACTCCTCTTCACTCCAGAACTGCCATATGGCATTGGGTAATGACCAACAGAACTACTAAATGGAATTTGTTTGCTCCTAATATTAGGACTCCAAGTATTTAGTCAGTTCCCTTCCTAATCCTGGGCTTTAGATAGCTCCAGATCCCATCACAGCCTGTTGCTTTTCTTTTCATTTGCTGGGTTCCTGGTCAACCCCCTTCCTTAGTGCATACAAACCTCATTTTCTGACTTCCTAATTTGCCCTGGACTGGAAAAAAAAATGTCTTACAGTGACATTTGTTTGCTTTTCTGATCAGAATTCAATTTGCCACGTTCCTTTAGGTTGCTGTGGGGGAGCTAAGGCAAAATACTGTTGGGGTTCAGAAGGGACCCCAAAAAGTTAGGGGTCGCAGTCAAGTGTCAGGTATCTCAAAAGAAATTGTAGGCTTGAACTCATATCCAAGTGAAAGGGCAAAGTTTATTGTAATTGTAATGCAAATTGAAGTAGGCTAAATTCCAGAAGGATTTAG
Source organism: Sminthopsis crassicaudata (assembly GCF_048593235.1). Classification (NCBI taxonomy): domain Eukaryota; kingdom Metazoa; phylum Chordata; class Mammalia; order Dasyuromorphia; family Dasyuridae; genus Sminthopsis; species Sminthopsis crassicaudata. Next base: position 399,099,823 of record NC_133619.1, on the reverse strand, counting down.
CTAAGAACCTGGAGCTAGGAGACAAATTTATCCAGTTCTTCAAGTCACTGATATGCTAATTTTATGGTCTATAAGTGGAACTGAGGAGTTCACTACTATTCACTACTGTCTCTGGAACTTAGATATCACTGACCAGCAGATTACCTTTCCATCTGTAATGTTTGTAGGTAGGACTATTCTAAGGCCAGAAGACTTTAGAATCATTGACACATTGTCAGAACAATAGCACTCTAATGTCAGAGGATCTCAGGATCACTAATATATATACTCCCTAAAATCTAAGGGAAGAAATATTATATGGCTAGGCCAAAAGGTTTTTACAATCATTGATGGACAGATTATTAGAACAATAGCACTCTTAAGATAGGGGTGATCACTCAAAATACTTTAGAATCATTAACAGAAGCATTCTAAGGTAGGGTGGGGGAGCTCCTCACCATTATTTCCCCTAGAAGCAATATTCTATCAATACTACCTCTCACTTCATTCTACCTACCCATATTATTTTGACAGTCAATTTTCAGCTGCAGTTTGATTTTTTAACATCTTAGGGTCCTGCCATTTCCCCACTGACCTGTGAGAATATCCAGAATAACAGTTCTCATGCTAGATAAACTGACAGGTAAAATTCAGTCAAAATGTCTCTCTTGTCATTTCTCATACAAATGAGTCCATCTCCAATCAATCACAAAACATTTATTAAAAGTACCAACTATTTAGCAGGCACTCAAATTACAAAGCATTAAACAATCCCTATTTAATAATAATAGCATTTATGTAGTGCTTTAAGGTTTGCAAAGCACTTTACTGAATGATCTTATTTGATCATCATATGAATCCTGTGAAGTAAATTCTCTTATTATCCTCAATTTATAGATGAGACAATTGAGGTTTAGAGATGTTAATATGGCTTGCCCAGATTCACATAGCTAGAAAGTGACTGGCCAGATTTCGATTGGAGATTCTATCCACTTGACTACCTAGCTGTCATATTCTGAGAATCTCATGTCTTTGTACCTGTCTGCCAAGCCTATAATGCACTCCTTCCTTTCCTTCCTATTAGAAGTTTCTTATAAAATTCAATTGAAAGGGAGCAACTTGTTGGTGTAGTGGATAGAGCACCAGCCCTGAAATCAGGAAGACCTGAGTTCAAATGTGGCCTCAGACTTACTGGCTGTGTGACTCTGGGCAAGTTACTTAACCCCAATTGCCCCAGCAAAAAGACCCCAAACAAACAAAAATCTAAACTCAGTTGAAATACCACATATTACCACAAATACCACATTGGGGGCCTTTGCCCCCAAATTACTATTATTTGTAACTCTTTATTTGTATGTAGTATTTTTCCCCCCCTGAGGCTGGGTTAAGTGACTTGCCCAGGGTCACACAGCTAGGAAGTGTTAAGTGTTTGAGATCAGATTTGAACTCAGGTCCTCCTGAATTCAGGGCTGATGCTCTATTCACTGCGCCACCTAGCTGCCCCCTGTATGTAGTATTTTACAAGTTACTATTTGTAACTTGTGCTCATGTTGTATCTCCACTTTAATTTTTGTCTTTGCATCCTTACAACTTTGCACAATGCTTAGAACATAGCAGGTATTTAATACTTATTAGTTGATTGATTCTGCCAAGCTGGAAAAGTAAAAAGTATAGCCCCTGGTATGGGCTATCATACAAGGACCACCCTGGTTAAGGCTAGAGAAATCACCAGATGAATATTTGGACCAAAGTCATTTGTGGAAACCATCTGCTATTGTGATCTGCATTCATAGAGTTCTTATACAGACAAAAATCATTGTTCTGTTGAAGTGAAATAGACAACATTTTCACTAAACATTCAAAATCCAAGGAGTTAAATATCTAGTTTTTTAAATGGTATTTTAAATTCAGAAAAAGCTCACAAATCTGATCACATAGCCATTTCATTTTCTCAAGCTAGAGACTAGTTTTATAGGGCTATTTCTAAGCCTAGGTAGTCAGGCATGAAATTGATCAGTAGAAGTATAGTCAGAGGTTCATAGTTCACTTTTGGCTATATTTGTGGAATATTAATAAATGAGCTTAGTTGATAAGGGGGATCACTATCCTCCCCCCATCCAATTAATCAAGAGACTTGTCTTAGGAGAGACAAAAAGGAATTTATTGCTTTCTCATGAGAAAGAACACCCCTCTTATCTACCAAAATGGGGTGAACAAGGGAGTGCAAGTGTGAACAGTTCTCAGCAGGTTTATATATAAACCCTAAAAGTGGAGCCCCCACCTCCACCCCATCCCCACCCCCAACACACCCCTCTTCAAAGTTTCTGGTGCAAATTTTCTCTAGCAACAAAAGAGCTTGAAACAAAGATGTTTGTTCAACAGGTAGTCCCCCTTTACCCCCATCCTCGAATATACCGAGTTATATTACACCAGTAAGTGCAAAGAACAAAAAGGTTCTTTTTAAATCTCAGCTTACCATCCCCATCATAAAATCCAGTCCCTGCCCCTAAGGAGCTTGCATTCTTATATTCTTTTGAGGGATATAATCTCTACTCTGACTACCCACAGATATCCCTGTGAGTCTCAGTTTTCTAATTTGTTTCATTTCTCCAATTTAATTTTTGTTAACTGTGGAAACCAAACAAATATTCATCCATTTCTCACAAATGTGTTTATTAATCTTCTCAGCTCTTCAGATCTGGAATTAGATATGTACATCTTGAGACTGATCCCTATTCTATCAATGATAGTTCTGTAACTTTAGAACAGGTAGGTTATTGATAGCAAAACAATTTTAATGACCATTTTAATTACTAAACATACCCATGTACATATAGGCTTACTTGTTATCACTGAGCCATATAGAAGGATTGCTGCAGGTAAACCAGGGCTAGGAACTAAAAATTCTTTCACCTGGAAAGGGGAGTTTGTATCAGCACAAAGCCTAGTTTAAAATGGAACAAAGCACTGTGAACACGGATACATTTATACTGGAAGATTGTCACTGGTGGTTCGCTTGTCTTTGAGTTGAAAATGAACAAAGAAAGACCCCAGGAAAGGAGCAGTACAGTAAGGGAATTTGGTGGTGGTTGTGGTTGTTCAGATGACAGACTGCTGAGCTGTAAGGTTAAAACTTAAGGTACATAGATTGTTTCCCTGAATGCTAATGTCCTGAGGCAAATCCTCTTTTGTCTTTTGCTATTTATTGATTGTTCAGAGGTTAGCTGAGATTGATTTTTTGAAGCACTAGATTATGTAATGTTTCATAATTGAAATCAGTATATTGTTGCTTTTGCTCAAGAATATTCTGAGAATTTATATATGTATGCAAAGTAGGAATACTAAAATGGTACATACAGCATTCCCAAGATAACATATAAAAGTAAAATGAAAAGGGTGAAAGCAAACCAAGTTACAATTGTGAGAAATTAGTTTCCACAGCTAGAAAACTGAAACCCACGAGAACATCAAAGAATGTCCAAAGAATGGGGGGCAGGGACTGACTTTTGCAATCAGGATGGTGGCCTGAGATTTGAAAAGAATCTTTTGTTCTTCGATCTAACTTCCTCTGTCACCTTCCCCGTTCTAGAATGTTTGATCCTTTAAGGCAGGTATGGCTATGTAATGAGGGATGGAGATATGAATCTTGTAACTTTTATAACATCCAATTAATGGGGAATCAGGGGAGGACCTTTTGCTGGAGGATGGGAAATAAAATGCTGCCTTTGGAGTTTGAAAGGTTTATCTAAGCACCCATTCTTGCAAAAATATAAAATAAATCTTTCCTGCTTTCATCAATGAATCAATGGAGTTCTTGGAATGATATTTTGTTTCTTATATAACGATTTCTGATTAGAGTAGCAATCGAAATAAATAGTCCTTAAGGATGGTAGAGAAGCCACAAGAAGGCTAATCTCCTTACATTTTCCCCCTACCATAAAAATATCTCAAAAGAAAGAAAAGTTCTGAGTGTGTCAACAAATAGAAAATTAAGTAAAAGTCCTAATAAAATAAAAAGTTTTAGAAGCAAGGGGAAATAGAAGAATGAAAAATGCTTCAGAAAATTGAAAGATGAGTGTAAATAATAGGCATCTTCAAGGTTCCAGTAATCCAAAAAAAAAAAAAAAGCAAAATCTTTAGAGAATTAAAGAATTCAAGACTGCAACCAAAAGTAAAAGGGGGAACCTCCCCCCACCAGTTCTTGGGTGGAATTAGAAAAAGAGTTGAAGTAAGCTATTTTTTCCTTGAAAATAAATAGTGAAAAATTATAAAAATCGCATAACAGATAATGAAGATACAGCTTCAATCAGCAAAGAGCAGAATAAATGCAAAGGATCAAACAAGAGTATTTAAGATAGTAAAACAAACTCAGAAAATGCTTGAACTAGAAACAATTTAGAAATAATTCCTGAAAATGTTAATTATTAGGAAGACAAGTATATATAATTAAAATCTCAGAATAGTTGGCATACAATAACAGAATAAAACAAAATAAAAATCTTCAATATGTTTAAATTATTCAAGAAAATTTGACAGAGCTATGCAGAACAAGTAATTCCTCAAAAAAAGTTTCCCAAACTTTAGGAAAAAATATTAAATTCAAGTCACTTGAACAGTTAACATTAAAATTATGCTGATAAAAAAATTCTTCAAGCCACCAGAAAGAAGAAACTACATATAGATATTAATCTGGATCTCTTAAGAAATCTCTTTTAAGTTTTTCTAAGAGAGCAGAAAATAAAACACAAATGAAAACTAAAAAGGTTAGAATAGAATATAAACAAATATAGCCCTTGTGCCATGAATAGCCTAAGTATTCACTGATGGATTTTGTTGGTGGGACTAGGACACTTGTGGGGGGAAAACCTGAGAGCCACTATACTTGTCAGTATGCTGTTCACAGTAATCCAGGGTAAAGTTACATTATGGAAATGAGCAACTATTGTGGTAGAATTGTAGCACTAAATATGAAGGCTTTATATTGGAGTGGGTGAAACTTTCTTCTCCTTGCAAAAAAAAAAAACCCAAAATGGTGTTGACTTTCTTCCTTTCTTTTTGCCCATCCGAGTGTAAATAGGAATAGATAGTTCTGAGTCTTTCCCTCTCTGTTCCCTCCCTCATATTAGTGCTTTCTATTTTTCTTGATAGATTTCTTCAGCTCAGTAGTTCTTAGTTTTACAATTAGTGATTAAGTCTCAGCATCAGGGATATTTGAGTGACTCAGATAATTGTGGATCAGAGCCCTGACTTGTACTGGTGCTATAAAGGAAGGAGAAAGACTTAATGGTGCCTGTTGATGAAATCCAAAGGGAATTAAGGCTAGAGGGGAGAAGGGATGAATCTTTAATTTTGCCACAAATAGATGGCAGTCCTAGAAAGGAAAAGCATTGGAGAAAGCGTAGCAGAGATTCTCAGCTAAGATATGATGGTACTTGGGGACACTAGTATAGTAATTTTCTACTATAACTATATGCCACAATTTATTTAGTAATTCCCTAATTGATGGACATCCACTTTGTTTCCATTTCTTTGGTATAATCATTTTTTTGTATATGGGTCCTTTCCCCTCTCTTTGATCTCTTTGAGAAAATGTCTCTACCAGTAGTAGTATCACTGTGTAAAAGAATATGCACAGTGACTTTTTTGGACATGGGTCTGATGAAGTCCTGAATAGAGGGTGTGTGATGGGCAGAGAGAAATTGGAGCATAGATGGAATTGTTCCCTGAGGCAGGTAGGCAATGATCCCACCCTCTGTGGAAGTCATGCAGTCAGAAATCCAAGTTATGTCAAGATCCTAAAGCCCATGCTCTATGGGGGTCTTAAATAGCTTTACCTTGCTATATCCTGTCAGAAATACCAGTCATGTCCCTAAGGTTAAAATTTCCCTATAAATCTACTTATGGTCCATACCTTGTTTGCTGCCTTTCTTTGGGTCAGTCCCCCACAGAACTCTGCCTTATGAGGTATTTCTCCTTCCCCCTTCCCCATGCCACCAGTTGTCTCTCCTAACCCTACTATGACTTATGGTATCTTTCCTCTTGGACCCCAGTTTTCTTTTAGGGTACTAAATCCCTTTCAGCATTTAGCCTGCCAGGTAAGGGCATGACCCAACTTCATGGGGTGTTCCTTTCTACTGGGTATTTGTGAGTTACACTAAGGAACTTGTCTTTTCCATCATTAATTATTAAAACCCCTTTCTATACTCTCCCTGCTCTATTTCATATTTACCATTCCTCATGTCTGTTGTATATCTTTATTTTACCTGTAATCTCTTCTCTTAAATCTACCTTTGCCAAACAATGGCCCTTGTGAATTCTTCACATGATCAAACCCCAACATTTGGTGCCTACCATCATCTGGCATCTAAATAATATTTAATGCTCTATCAGCCACATCAGATCCAAATTGCTTACTAGAATGGCTGGACTATTTTACAGATAAACAGTTTGTTAGTAAGCTTGTTCTTCCACAATCCTTTCTTTTTTAGTTACCTTTGCCAAGATAATCAGTATGAGGTACAACCTCAGAGATATTTTAACTTGCATTTCTCTAATTATTGGGCACATTTATTCATATAGTTGTTGACAGCTTACATTTCTTTTGAAAACTGCCTATTCATAATCTTTGGCTATATATCTATGGCAAATGATGCTTGACTTTTACATTTGTTTCAATTTCTTATATATTTTGGACATTATCAGCAATGTTCACTGTAAAGATTTATTCTTAGTAAACTCTTTTCCTTCCAATGTATTGTTTTTTCTTAAGCAAAAGCTTTTTTCATTTTAATGTAATTGGTATTGCCCATTTAACTTTTTATGGTCATCTCTATTTCTTGTTTAGTTAAGAGTTCTCTCCCCTAGTCATGGTTATAAAAGGTATCATCTCTTCTTCAATATGTGACATTACATTTTATATTTTAAGTCATCCATTTGGAAGTTATTGTAGCATATGTATAAAATGTTGATCTAAACCTAATTTTTTTTTGTAGAGCAGTGAGTCTTTCTTCAGTATTTGTCTTTGGGTTTACTTAAACTCCATGTAATTAGGTTCTATTGTTTCTGGATCTTGTTTACTTAATCTATTCTACTGTTCACCTTTTAAAATTTCTTAACTAGTATCAAAGAAGTTTTGTTGACTGCTGAGTTGGCTTATTTGTTCAAATGTCGAATGCACATTTGCCTGAAAAACTTATTTTTTTGGAGAGCTTAATCAAGGGAAATACTCACAGGAAGGCAGAAGTAGTAATACAAGGATCCTCTTAAGGAAGAAAAATTGTTTGATATGGGAGAGAATGGTATGGGAACACCTAGCATAGCATGCATGAATTAAAAGAAGGTGCTGTGGTATGTGTACTAAGCCAAATTATAGTAGCTCAACAGAAACATGAGATGCACAAATTTAGTGACAGCTCTACTCCAAATGTTCCCATGGACTGTTCGCACCCTTTGTGTTCATATTGGTCTGATTAACCATGGTTGGACATACTATATCTTGACTCCAACAGAGTGTTGCCATTTTAATCCTATTTGACCATTGAAGGACAAAAACAAGTGTCTTGAGATCAAGTAACTAATAGGTTTCCTGCATTCCTACTTTTTTTTTTTTTTTTTGGCACATTATTTCCCTTGAGATTCTTGACTTTTTGTTTCTCTAAATGAATTTTGTGGGGGCAGCTAGGTGGCATAGTGGGTAGAGCACCAGTCCTGAAGTCAGAAGGAGCTGAGTTCAAATCTCAGACACTTAGCACATCCTAACTGTGTGACCCTGGGCAAGTCACTTAATCCCAATTACCTCAGCAAAAAAAAAAAAAAAAAAAAGAATTGTCTAGTCTTTAAAATACCTCTCTAGTTTGTTATGGCATTAAATCTGTAACTTAATGTAATTATATGGCACTTTAAAAATATTGCCAAGGCTTTATGATAACTAGTCTCTCTCACCATACACCACAATCAATTCTGCTCAGGTTAATGAGTTATGTCAACCTTTTTCCATAGTTCAATCCAAGAAAGACAAGCAGAATTAGTGTGTTTGTAGATTTATTTCTCTTAAAAAGGCATATATATATATATATATATATATATATATATATATACATATATATATATATATATATATATATATGGGGGGGGGTTTTGTTAGAACTGAACTCAGGTGGATATAGACAGGAGGGATTATAATGAAAAAAATCACAAGGCTAAGTGGCAATCTTCCCCTGGGGATGTGCCCTTTCTCTGAACAGGTTTCAGGAGAGGGAGAGGTTTAGCAGCTCCTTCAGGATTCACTTGGGCACAAACTGGGCAGGCCTGGCAGACCTGTCTGATTGTTTCTCCCAGCTTGTAACCAGTAAAAATGTGTTTCACCAGAAATTGAAGAACATTTTTTCCCAGTGTGTAGCCTGATGAAGACTAAATATAAGTTTCCACTGACTTGCCTCTGGGATTAAGAGTTGGTTTGAGAGTGTTTGAAACCAGCCAGCAAGAGAAAGGGTGTATCCCCTTTATTCTGGAAGGGCTTGTTCCTGTGGGCTATAAGGAGGAGTGTAAGAATCAGGCAGCTAGGTGGCGCAGTGCACAGAGCACAGCCTTGAATTCAGGAGGACCGGAATTCAAATCTGATCTCAGACACTTAACACTTCCTAGCTGTGTGATCCCAGCCTCAGGGGAAAAAAAAAAAAAAAAAGCAAAGAAAAATTGTTAGTCTTTATGCAAAGATATACAAAAGAAAGAATCTTTAAGATCTAGGGTAGAGAACCATTTTATGTTTCCTGGGATCTGAGTAAGAATCATATTGGAATTGCAAGGATTGGGTACAATGGGATTAATCAGAATGACTGCTTCATTAATTGTCCTGAGGTCCTGTACATGTGAAGCTTCCCATTGGGTTTCCTAACAGAAAGAATTGGAGTGTTGTTGGGAGAATAGCAGGGAACTAGAAGCTTATACTTAAGAAATTTCTCAATCAGAGGTTGCAATCCCTCCCTAGCCTTCAGCTTTATTAGGTATTGACATTTATGGGGAAATATACTGGGGTCCCTCAGCTTAACTTAAAGCTCGGGTGGCATGTGTGGGCCTCCCGGAATCCCTTGATCCCAGACAGAAGAATCTTATTTTCTCCCAGATTTCAGAGGGAATATGGGAAAGTTTTGAAAGCAGCATGAAAAGATCACTTGGAGGTCTGAGAAGAGAAAATCGGGTCCCCAATTTTATCATTAAATCATGCCCCAATGAGGAAGCCAGACAGGAGGGGAAAGAAGTGTTTAAACAACAGGTCACCAAACTGGCAAGGCAGAGGGAAAGTCTCAAAACAGTTCTTAAGTTTCCCTTCAATCCCTATTATCCTATGGGAGAAAGATAGAGTGAGACCATAGTGCCAGAGCAGAACGGAGAGGTCCCCAGATCAAAAAGAAATTCAGTGGCCTTATCTGCCACATCCAAAGTAACCCTGAGTTCATCTGTGGTGATGGAGTAAGGTGGGGGGGAGGGTTGGCTGAACCCTGGGCCTCGTCACTCCTGGTCCTGAGGAGCCAGAGGGTGAGGCTTGAGGTGGTGGCTGTAGCCCTCTCTGGGCAGTCCCTCTTCCAGTGCCCTTCATTGTTGCATTCAGGGCAAGGGCCAGGTTTTTTGTTTTTAGTCTTGAGGGCAGTTGCCCTGACCATTACACCTAAAGTACAAAACACCTGTGTTTTCCGAAAATAGCAGCAGCCAAGGTGTGGACCTGCGCTTCATTTCTTGCTCTGGTCCTGTGGTTTTCCTCCTCTGCTGCAGCTCTGTTCCTGTTGTTAAAGATTCCAAAAGCTGTTGCTAACAGCTGGGCTTGGGGAGTTTGAGGGCCCAAGGCTAACTTCTGCCGCTTCCTCCATATATCTGGGGAAGATTGGTTAATAAAATGAATGCTGAGGACAGTGGTCCTCTCTGGAGAAGTAGGGTCCAGATTAGTGTATTTTCTTAGAGCCTCTACAAGGCAGCCCTGAAAAGAGGGCAGGATTTTCCTCAGCTCCTTGGGTGATCTCCCTAAGTCTGTCATAATTAACTTGCTTCTTAATTCCCCTCTTCACGCCTTCAGTGAAGCAGATTAAGAGGTGGTCCCTTTTCTATCTCTACTCCCCTCCTGGTAGTTCTACCCAGGGTCTGAGAAAGGAGGAGACAGCCATGTTATCACCAAACTTTGAGGCCAAATCCCAGATTCTCTTTTTCTCCCCTATGGTACAACAGGAGGAGATAATGATATTAACATCTCCCCAGGAAAGAACGAATTGGAGGTCAATGGCTTTAAACCCCTCAATATACTTGGTGGGATCCTTGGAGTACCAGCCCAGTCCTTCCTTAAATCTGACATTGAGAAGGACACTTTTACTCTGAGTGTCCCTCCCTGAGAGTCTGTCTACTACTTCTCTCTGGGGATAAAGGTTAGAAGGGGTGGCTGGATCAGGGTCCTAAGTAGAAGATGTGGCTGAATCAGGCTCCTGAATGGGGGTCCCACTCCTTGTATGAAAAGGACTGAGAAGTGGGGGCTGGGAAGTCTCAGAATCTAGTTGAGGAGGCTAGGGGATTGGGTTGAAGAAATATTGTGGAACCCAATCCTGTCTTTGATAATTTATGGGGTGGTTTTGGAAGAAATTTACAGGCCTTTTGATAAGGACTGCATTGAGGAGCAGGGAAAGGATCTTGTGCCCCTAAAGGAGTGAAAGGAAAGGGGTTATTTAAAGGTCAATATCTACCTTCAGTTCCCCTGTAGTAAGTCTTACCATTCTACAGTCCTGTCTTAATTTAGGATCTTGAGATAGGGCCATAAGACTTGGACAGAGGGAACAAGTCCACTTGCCTTGTCTTCTACAAAATAAATCAAGCTGCTGGGTAGTGCTATAGTTAATTGAGCCATTAATGGGCCATTTTTCCTGGTTCTCCAAGATGAGATCAAGTAGCATTGCAAAAGTAAATGAGTTTCTTAGTCTAGAGATTTTTCAAACCGAATTTGTCTCTGTTTTTAAGAGACATCCTAAGGGAGAATTCTTAGGGATAGAGGTAAATTGTGCTATTTTGCCACAAGCCTTAGATTTCCCTGATTCTATAGTGCTTGGTCCTTCTCTTAGGCGTCCCCAGAGAGGGAGGTGACAGAGGATTTGAGACTTTTCCCCCAAATCACCCTTCCTTCAAAGATTCCTTTCCAACCCTCCCCTCACAAATTAAAGGGGACATAATTTACTTCATGAGGAATATAATTGCATAGTAGTCTTACCAGGTTATTCCTGGGCTGGGTTGTTTTTCAGAAAGTGTATCAGGTTTGGTCATTCGGCTCAGAGTCTGGAGTTGGTTCTGTGGCATTAACAGGAGTTTTGGGTTCAGTATATGAATACTGCTAAGAATTTTTCATGTGTGAATACTGTGAGAAATTTCTGATGTAAATGCCCAGTTTGTCTCCTGCTTGTGATTACCAGGTCAGTTTGGCCTCCTCTGGATAATTGAAGAGCTCTAGCAAATCAAGGTAGTTAGTAAAAATCATTAACTGCCTCAGTTTCACAATCATCCCCTTCTTTTGGCCAAAGGGATTGGAGATCCTTGAAAGCCAAGAAATGACCATAGGGAACATGATACCCTTGGGCTATGGCCAGGCCACAATAGGCCCCCAGAAGGACAATTATAAGGAATGAAATTGTGTGGGAAAATATTGACCACAAAAACAATCAGAGACTCTCAGAATAAGAAAAAGCAAAAAGGGATTTATTATGATCTTATGAGAAAGGGCAGCTCTCATCTGACAAAGTGTTTGTCAGTAAAAAGGAGTTCAAAGTAAAAACTGCAAAACACAAGATTAAATACCCTGAATGCAGAAGCCCCTACACCTACTTGGCCTTTCCTCCCATTGTTTGGGGGGAGTCTGGGTTTACATTCTAATCATAGAAATCCAATCCAGAAATAAAAAGAGTAAGTCAATAATAATAAAGTCTTAATTTAAATTTTCCTAGAGAACTGCTGCACAATCAGGTATCCTTGGAAAAGAGAATTCAAAGTCATCATCTTTAAAAGTAGTTGTTAAATGCTAAGAGGTGGTAGGAAACAGGAAGGGACAAACACCTGCAACTTTTAGCTATAGCTCTATTTATTATTAAGTCTCAAGTCCCAAGGCTATAGTTTAAAGCTATTCCTTCACTCAGTTAATTCCACACAAAAGTAATAAGGACAGGGTGGAAGAAATCAGGCAAGTAAAGCAAATCGGCACCACCACTCTGAGAGTGATGAGGAGATAGGGCAAGTAGTTTGTGGTATGTAAGGGATTCACACATGAAGGGAGGGGCAAGAATGTGGAGGGAGAAAATATTAGCACATGTTTGAATCAGGTCATTGGTGGTTGTGATGTGATCTATAATATGGGGTTTGCCACCAAATGATGGCAGGCACCAAAAGTTGAGTTTTGGCCATGTGAAGAATTCACAATGGCAAAAGGTAGATTTATTTAGGGAAGAAATTACAGACAAAATGAAGGGATACAATAGGACTATTGTCCTAGGAATAGTAAGGATGAAATAGAGTGGGAGAGCATATGAAAGACAAGTTCCTCAGTGGAACTCAAAATTACCATGTAGAAAGAGAGAGCATGCCATGAGGTTAAGGCATGCCCTTAGCTGGCAGGCTAAATCCTGAAAGGTACTTAGCACCCTAAAAGAATTAGCGGTAAGGAAGAGAATTGGGATTGGAAAGCAATGGAATTAGGGGAGATACCACCTGGCATGGGAAGGGGAAGGGGAAAGACACAAACAAGAGTGCCATGGCAGTCTGACCCAAAGAAGGTAGCAGCCATGGGGTGGCCTACAATTAGGTTTTAATAAGAAAACTTTAATTCCAAGGGCATGACTGGGATTTTACAGAGGATGGGTCTCAGGGGTTTGACATAAATTGGATTTCAGACTGGACCACCTTCCCAAAGGTTGGAGCCATGGAGATAAACTGATCTCTACCAGAGCCTTCTGCCTGCTTACCTCAGGGATTAATTTTTATCAATTCCTCTGCTAACCACCCTTAACATTGAAGACCTCATCAATTGGACATGTAACTAAAGGAGGGGAAAAAACTAGGTTAGTATACTCAGCCCTGATACGGAATTTTAGGACTGCTATTTCATGATGGATGTCGTCTGCTTCTGGATCCATAATAGAAAACCTTGAGGTCCTTGGAGGATTCTGCCATTCACTCGGTAGCAGGGCCTTTCCCCAAATGATCCAGAAGTTCACAACCACAAGTTTGGCAAACTGGAGGAGTAGTCAGAAGGATTTGGTAAAATGCCTTAAGAGGAAATTCCTTAAATAAATCTTTGAACTTGCTGGCTCTACTCAGCTAAACAGGTCCTCAATTAAAAATCTAAACACATAAGAGATGATCCACATAGGGCTAGGGTTACATAATGCAATAAAGTTTCCCTCAGGATTCCTCTAATTAATCAATAACTTTAATAATCTAGTGTTTGACAAACCTAAAGACCCCAGCTTTTGGATAAGAACTCAGTGTTTGACAAAAATTGCTGGGAATATTGGAAATTAGTATGGCAAAAACTAAGCATTGACCCACACTTAATACCATACACCAAGTTAAGGTCAAACTTGATTCATGATCTAGGCATAAAGAATGAGATTATAAATAAATTAGAAGAACATAGGATAGTTTACCTCTCAGACCTGTGAGAGAGGAAGGAATTTATGACCAAAGGAGAACTAAGGATCATTATTGATCACAAAATAGAAAAATTTGATTATATCAAATTGAAAAGTTTTTGTACAAGCAAAACTAATGCAGACAAGATTAAAAGGGAAGCAATAAACTGGAAAACATTTTTACAGTCAAAGGTTCTGAAAGGGCCTCATTTCCAAAATATATAGAGAATTGACTCTTTAAGAAATCAAGCCATTCTCCAATTGATAAATGATCAAAGGATATGAACAGACAATTTTCAGATGATGAAATTGAAACTATTTCTAGCAATATGAAAAGATGTTCCAAGTCCTTATTAATCAGAGAAATACAAATTAGGACAACTCTGAGATACCACTATACACCTATCAGATTGTCTAGAATGACAGGGACAGATAATGCAGAATGTTGGAGGGGATATGGGAAAACTGGGACATTGATACATTGTTGGTGGAATTGTGAATACATCCAGCCATTCTGGAGAATGATTTGGTACTATGCTCAAAAAGTTATCAAACTGTGCATACCCTTTGATCCAGCAGTGTTACTACTGGGCTTATATCCCAAAGAGATCTTAAAGAAGAGAAAGGGACATGTTTGTGCAAGAATGTTCGTGGCAGCCCTCTTTGTAGTGGCCAGAAACTGGAAATGGAGGGGATGCCCATCAATTGGAGAATGGCTGAATAAATTGTGGTATATGAATGTTATGGAATATAATTGTTCTGTAAGAAATGACCAGCAGGATGATTTCAGAAAGGTCTGGAGAGACATGAACTGTTGCTGAGTGAAATGAGCAGGACGAGGAGATCATTATACACTTCAACAATACTATATGAAGATCAATTCTGATGGACATGGCCATCTTCAATAATGAGATGAACCAAATCAGTTCCAGTAGAGCAGTAATGAACTGAACCAGTTACACCCAGCGAAAGAACTCTGGCAGATGACTATGAACCACTACATAGAATTCCCAATCCCTCTATTTTTGTCCGCCTGCATTTTTTATTTCCTTCACAGGATAATTGTACACTATTTCAAAGTTCGATTCTTTTTGTACAGCAAAATAACTGTTTGGACATGTATACATATATTGTATTTAACTTATAATTTAACACATTTAACATGTGTTGGTCAACCTGTCATTTGGGGGAAGGGGTGGAGGGAAGGAGGAGAAAAGTTGGAACAAAAGGTTTTGCAATTGTCAATGCTGAAAAATTGCCTATGCACATATCTTGTAAATAAAAAGCTATAATAAAAAATATTCACACACACACACACACACACAAAAAGATTCCTCTAATTACATAATTGCATTAAGTCAGGTATAGATCAGATTATTTAGAAGGCTCTCAATGGACTAGTTCAGAAAAGGAAGATTTACATGTTACCAAGGTAACTTAAGAAAACAAACATTAACATCAAATCCCATCTAATGACAGGCACTACAGTAACAGAACACTCCCTTTGCCTGCAGTGGCAGGGGAGATGGGGAAAAGACCAAAGTTGGAATGGTGAAGGCTAGGGAGTCCCAGATGTTTCATGTAATTATCTGGTCCCTATACATCTTTTCTTGGACAGTCCACTTTATTTTCAGGATCATTCTAATGAGGACTCTGATTTTCAGGTTCCAAATCTAGAGGTTCTGAATATAATACAATCAAATCTATCTCCAATTTTGAAACTTCAGAAAATTTCACTTCATATCTCATTTGCTGTTTCTATCCTTACCTAAAAGTTGTACCTGGTATGTTTGATAGAATTCATTTGTAAATCTGTCAAGTTCTAATATTTTTTCCTTAAACTCATTTATGACGTAATCTTTTATCCTTTAAAACTTAAAACTATCACTTTGTATATAATTCTTAGAGAAAACAATCTAGCCCTATTGCTTTTCTTATAATTTATTATTCCATTTAATTAGACAACTTTAGCATTACCTTGTCTAATCATTCCTCCCCTTTGATGGATAGAATTTGTTATAATTTTATCACAAATACAGGTTAAAATTGTAAAGTATTCATACATGCATCCTATTAAAACTCAGTGTTCCAGTGTCAATCTATTTAATATATTTAGTGATGACTTATAAAACTTCTTGATTATAGATATTTGCTATAAAAGAATAAGGACATAAGGGAGAGTGTTCCCTTATTTTCATCTTAATTCTGGGCAAAAGTTATATAGATGGTCCATTGCATTAAGCCAGGCTTAAAGTTAGCCAGATGGGATGTGTCATATTGGGAAAATTGAGTCAGGAAAAATATTGTGACAGCTTATGCAAACAGTCATTTTCTCAACTTTTCCCATGAGAATTCCACCTTTTGTATATGTAAATCCTCACTCCTTGTGGATTCCTTATGGCATTCCTTAATAATCATATCTAGAGTCAGACTCAGAATAGTATTAACAGTCCCATAAGTTTTTAAATGGCAAATTCTAATAATCAGAACTTCAGGTTGTTTCAGTTTTCAAGGATCAAATATCCTAAATAATACTTATTGAATATAATCTTGCATTCATAACAGAGATTCATCACAGAAAATCTACAACTTATCTTGATATGGCTAGTAAATTCAACCTTACACAAATGATTTTGCTTTAGGCTTGATCAACAACCTAAGACTTGGAATGTGTAAATATAAAAATTCTAAACTGTATATAGAGAACAGATTTTGTGAAATATTGTCTATAGTAAAACATGGTTATTAACCATGTTCAAAGGGACATATAGACTACTACTCTCAGAATTCCTTTAAACAATGGGGACATCTTTAAGGTGATTCCTAAGTACAGCAGTATCTCAGCACTTGGTTGGTTCAAAACTTGTCAGATTTGTTATCCTATGCATTTTGACCAAAAATATGCTTCAGCACTTGATGCTTGCTCAGCACTCATCTCATTTGATTATTGTCTTTGTTAAATAGTGGGAATGTGAGGTTGGCCAGGCATAAAGCCCAGCTCCAACTCTTTCCCCCACTGTGGGGACAGAGTTCTGGGTGTCAGAGGGCACAGGCCCTGTGCCACAAGGAAGCCTGGATGCTCTGAAGTGGGGAGAAGAATATAAAGATCCAAGTTGCACTCAAAGTGAGTTGGGTCAAGAAAGGAAGAGCCAGCCTGGGCTGGGCTGGGCTGGGCTGGGCTGGCTTGTTTCTTCCCAGATGGAAGTCCCACTTGCTCCTTTGGGAAATATGGTGGGGAAGTTAGGTTTCACACTAAAACAGTCTCTTAGGACTAGAAGATGTATTCCTTAAGGGAAAAATTTGTTTTGTACTCCTTTTCAACACTTCTTGTGTTTGTTGAAACCAATGAATGAGTACCAAGATACCACTGTATTTGTACAATTCTATACATGTTTGAACTCTAGATCAAATAACAACCATAAATAAAATCAGATTTCCCATTAGGGTGACACAAGCCTATAAATTGCTACTTTTTACCAACATAACTGTCTGTTCTAAAATCCTATTCCTTAAAAACAAAAGACTTCCTAACTTTAACCTCATAACTTAATAAATTTACATCTTTGTTTCACAAGTTTGTTGCTTCATTATACTCATACATTCTGAAAGAATGAGATACTTCAGGAATTGACATCTATACATATGATAAGTTCAGGCACGAATTTAACTCTTGTTTAGACAGTGGAATGACAAATTCAGATCAAAACAGCAAGATCTTTCCCACTTACAGCTTATTCTAATAACTAATAGTTCAGTACTGCAATTACTAACTTCCACTTTTTGTCTACTCTGATAATAGAAATTGGCTATGAGAACATAGCCAAATGAGAACATAGTTATAACAGTATCAAAACTGATCCTCAAGGGCTATACTACACTATAAGTAGCCTAGCATATTGCATGGGACAGAAGACCACAGACTCAGTTAAAGATAGAATTTTCTCAAGATAGAAAACAGAAGAGTTTAATTTGATCAATTCTCATGAAAATTGGGCACCTCACACCACCAGAGCATTCTTTTAAAAGCCAATTTTTTTTGTAATCTCCAGATTAAAAGTGGTTTGATCCAATAGCATTTCTGATTAGTAATGGTCTCTCAAATTTCACAATATAGATTTAGAAATACAATTTTGAAATATAATTAACAGAAACAATAAACTTAATATGACACCAATTGCATTTCCAATTGATCACATATAAAAACCATTGATCTTATTATCTTAGGCATTATAAACCTACTTTTGAGTTACCAGATATAGAATAATAATAATCAATTATATAATAATGTAGTGCTGCTAGTCACTATTTTAAGCATTTTACAATCTTTATTGTTTATTTCACCACAGGAAAGGACTGTGTTTCCTGAGTCAATAACATAAAGTGCCTGAGGAACAGAGGCGAAACATCCCCACTTTGATTTAGATGTCTAATAGGCCTTTTGTATTAATTTATTTTTAAGATAAATAAATTTGGATTAGTCATAAAAGCCCCAGTTGAATTCAAGGCTCTCTTTGGTTAGCTATAATGCCAGTTCTAATAACTAATAGTTATTATACTGATACAAAGGATTTCTAATTTAGATTCTGACTGATCCATGACCAAATTACTGAGGATGATCTACACAAAGTGGTGTAGTCTCCACCCCCACCCCCATCCTGCTTAGGGCCTGCTTGGAGAGCAAAATGGACTATGACTCAACAAGCCAAGATGGGAGCAGGGAAATTTGGTGAGATGGGGCTTACTCATACATCACTGTCTGAACTTCAGGAAAAATAAGTACTGAGGGACCAAGTCCCGTTGCTGTTGGGTGAAGAGTCCAAATGTCAACCTTTTTCCATAATTCAGTCCAGGAGAGACAGGTTGTGTCTGTGGGTTTATTCCTTTTAAGAAGGCAGACGTGTATACATGGGAGCACAGTTAGCACTGAGCTAGGGGAGGGCATAGGCATCAGGGTAAAGACAAAAATCACAAGGGTGGGTCTGGAGGTTAATTGCATAGTGGTCTGGTGCAGGTTATGATTTTTGTCTTGATAACCTGATATGGGTTTGGGTCTGGGTTTGGGAATTGCATAGTGCTCTTAACCAAGTTATTCCTGGGCTGGATTGTATTTCAGAAGGTGTACTGTGGCTGTATTAGGTTTAGTTACTGGGCTGGTGGGTCAACTTGAGCCAGTCTGAATTGGTTCTGTGGTGTAACGAGTTCTGGGTTCAGCATGTGAAAACTGCCAGGAATTTCTGATGTGCCCAGTTTAAGGAATTCTAAGTTTTTCTCCTGCTTCTGACTCCCAGGTCAGTCTGGCCTCCTCCAGATAGTTGGGGAGCTGAAGCAAATCAAAGTGGTTAGTCATTAATTGCTTCGGTTTCACAGTTAAATTTTTTTTTTTAAGCCATAACAAAATTTATGTAGCCCGTTTAATTAAGCATTTTGCACTGTTCTATGCCAATGATCTTATCTGACTGACTCTTACCATAACCTTAAGAGGTAGATACTTCCTGTTTTAGAGAAGCAGAGACAACTTAGCTGCAAAAAAGTTGTGATTAGCCTGTAGTGATGCACAGCTAATAATGCCACTGCTGCTGAGAATATCCAGAATTTAGGTAGTTGCTTTAAGGTTGCTCAAATGCTTTACATTGTTTTACAACCCTTCAAAGTAGAGGATATTTCTACGTTACAGACCAGGAAGACAAGGCAGACAGAATTTAAGTGCCTTGCTCAGGATCATATATAGCTAGTGAATATCTGAGGCTTCATTTAAACTCAGATCTTCAAGTCTCTTGGTCCAGTGCTCTAATCATGGTACCATCTAACAATTTAATATTGGACATAAGATTTCATCCCCAAACTCTGGAAGTCTGGAATTCTTTCAGCTAGCTAAAGTGCTTGTGTGAAAACAAAAAATTATATCAAAGAAAAATTCATGTGTCTCAAAAATGGGAAAAAAAAATTGGGGATAAAGTGATTGTGTTCAGTAATGTTTGTTGTACAGCAAAAAGAAAAAAAAAAAGAAAAAGAAAAAGAAAGAAAAAATTAGCAAACTGGACACTTTTTTTTTCCCCAGTAAATGTCTAATGGGGAAATACTATTACTGCCTTTTGTTTTACCAAATTAACTGAGGTTATATGAATTATTATCTATACTGGTAAGAATACAGATAGATGAAGATGGATCACTAATCTCATCCAAATATTAGTATTTGTCAAATGGATTCTAATATCCATAGTCTGTTAAAATCATACAATTTATTTTATAATAAGCCTTTTATTTTTTCAATTAGCATTTATTTTCTTTCCCCACTTAAGCCCCTTTCTCCAATTGAACAAAAAAAAAAAAAAAAAAGAAAGAAAGAAAAAAACTCTCATAACAAATTTATGTAAGCCAAGGGAAACAAATCCATACATTTGCCAGTTCTAGAAATGCATGTCTCCTTCTGCATTTTGAGTCCAGAAATGATTTACTTTATTTTTGGCCTTTTGGAATTGTGCTTTGTCATTCTATAAACCAGAGATCTAAAATTTTAGTTTTCTTTATTTTTTTTCCTTAAATTTTCCTAATTTTTTAAAGTTTGGTTTTCTTTATATTATTCTCCTCTTTCTGCTCACTTGACTCTGCAATGAAATGAAACTAATTTGTAATCACTAGTAAATGAATTTCTTTTTTTTTTATTTATTTAGAATTTTTTTCCACAGTATATATGCATGAGTAATTTTTTTTATAATATTATCCCTTGTATTCATTTTTCCAAATTATCCCCCACTCCCTCTCCCCCATGACAGGCAATCCCATACATTAGTAAATGAATTTCTAGAGGATATGAATGATCAATCAACTAGAGGAAATAGAAAATGAGAATTAAAGGCTGCCACTTTATGGTTAAGTCCAGAAATCAAATGCCTTGCCTAAAGTAATAAGTAGAGTCAGAATTTGAACTCAGATCCTTTGACTCCACATTTAGTCCTCTTTCCATTATTACCTACTCCCTTGAAGAGGAAATGTGAAGTGGCACTTCATGTCTTTCAAATTGTCAGCAATGAAGGTGAAAGAATGATAGAGGTTTTGATGGAAGTATGGGCAAGCTCTCAACTAACTTTTGGAGTTGTGAATTGCTTTTGTCTTTTTGAAAAGCAATTTGCTATTTCTTAAGAAATGAAATATCTTACTAAGAACTCTACTGATTCACTTTTGAATGCAGGAAAGATTTATCTTAACATTCTTGTAAAAATAGGCACGCCCCAATTCCATAGAAGGGGAACACACCTACAGAAACCAGGTCAAGATTTTTTATAGGATTCAGTTAGCTCTACTTCTTCAGATCCTGATTAGTCAAGATTCTTTCCAGGTTAACATTTTACCTTATATGGTATGTAACATACCTAATTTTTTTTTTTATTATATATATATATATATATATATATATATATATATATATATATATATATATATATATATATATATATATATATATATATATATATATATTTTATAATATTATCCCTTATATTCATTTTTCCAAATTACCCCCCCTCCCTCTATTCCCTCCCCCCGACGACAGGCAATACCATACATTTTACATGTGTTACAATATAGTCTAGGTACAATACATGTGTGTGAATATCATTTTCTTGTTGCACAATAAACATTAGAATCCGAAGGTACATGCAACCTGGGCAGACAGATATTAGTGCTAACAATTTACATTCACTTCCCAGTGTTCCTTCTCTGGGTGTAGTTGTTTCTGTCCATCATTGATCAACTGGAAGTGAGTTGGCTCTTCTTTATGTTGAAGATTTCCACTTCCATCAGAATACATCCTCATACACTATTGTTGTTGAAGTGTACAGTGATCTTCTGGTTCTGCTCATTTCACTCAGCATCAGTTGATTTAAGTCTCTCCAGGCCTCTCTATATTCCTCCTGCTGGTCATTTCTTACCGAGCAATAATATTCCATAACCTTCATATACCACAATTTACCCAACCATTCTCCAACTGATGGACATCCATTCATCTTCCAGTTTCTAGCTACAACAAAAAGAGCTGCCACAAACATTTTGGCACATATATGTCTCTTTCCGCTCTTTAGTATTTCTTTGGGATATAATCCCAGTAGTAGCGCTGCTGGGTCAAAGGGTATGCACAGTTTGATAACTTTTGGGGCATAATTCCAGATTGCTCTCCAGAATGGCTGGATTCTTTCACAACTCCACCAGCAATGTATTAGTGTCCCAATTTCCCCACATCCCCTCCAACATTTGTCATTATTTAACATACCTAATTTTAAACAAAATGTGACCAGAGCAGTTCTTCTTCTGGTTCTTTGAGCTTGTATTATTGGTCAGATCTCTACTTCAATCCTTCCTTGTCCAAGAGGCAGACCCCTCCTCCTTATCACATTCCTTGGGGTATTTACCCTTCTTCAAGGGTACCTGGGGAAGCAAAAGAACTAAGATTTCAAAATTCCATTGCTTGCAATTCTTCCCTTTCTTTTTGTGAGAATTTTTGCTTCCATATTTTATCATCATGCTTAATATTTTCTAATTTTCTTAATATCAATTTGATGAGGTTTGGTGCAGGGCAGAAAGTTGTGGAAACCCTATTTGCTCAGCACAGATCCAAGTGAAAGAATTCACGAACCTGAAAAGTTAGACTGGCAAAAAGTTTATTGGCACTGAAAAGTCAGCCTTTGCTAGGAAACTGACTTCTATGTGACAAAGTCCTGGCAGAGAGATAAACAAGGGGTGTAGAGAAATCCTGTCATAGGGATAAACAGGGATGTGTTAACACTTAGAAGAGGGGGTCTTGTCTCAGCGGGCAAGGTCCTGGCAAGCAGCTATGCCAAGGAGAGAGAGGGGTTCCTTGACAAGGAATAGTCCTGCTTTGAGCATCTGTCAGGGGCTGACAGAGAAGTAGATGAGAGATATAAAGAAGGGTTCTTTTCAGTGGGCAGGGGGTCCTCACAGGCTGCTATGCCAAGGAGAGGTCCCTTGGCTTGGCATAGTACTGCTTTATTAGGTCTTCTGCAAAGAAATGAGCCCCAAGTTGCTTAAAGAGATTCGAGACTCCCCCAATGCTGTCACTGCCCCCAGGCCCAGATCCTTGGGAGTAGTCCTGAGACAATCTTCAGTTCAATAGAGGTCTATAGAAATATCAGATCTAGATCTTCAACTAAATGAGACCACTTACATAGGAGTGGTCCTGACCTCAATTCCATAGAGGCTGTAATCAGTAGAGGGTGTTACCAATGGAGGGTGTGCCAGTCTCCTCCAGGATAACAGAATGAAACTACTTATCTTGATTCTGTGGGGCAGGGGAGAGCTTCTCTTAAGAGCTCAAGGAGATTTTCTCCCCTTCCAGGAGTTTCACCTCATGCCTTTCCCCCCAGGTCAGGACAGTTTGGGGCTTCTCCCATCAAATTCACAGTCATTATCATTACTTATGTAGTTATTTTCCTTGACAATCATTTTGACATTATTGTCAACATATGGATATTCCCTATATTCTGGACAGTGCTTTGAAATCTCATAACCTGAGGCATGGTATACACAAAGGTAGCAATATGAGGCCACATAAAGCAATTAATATAATTCCAGCAATTTGTTTTCACTAACTAAAGCAGTTTAATCAAGAGGTATTAAAAGGACTTGTTCAATTTTGTACTGGGACATAGGCTAATTTCCTAATCTTGTTAGTATCTTTTATAGCTTGTTCATTATTATGATTTCTTTTTCTTCTTCTTCTTTTTTTTTTTTAACAACTATTTGACAGGTATAATTTTCCACAAATTCTCCTCCTCAACTTGTCTGGAGCCATTCTATTTTCTCATGCCATTTTGCTAGTGGCATCTAATTGCTTTGCTATTCCCTTACTACCTCTTTGGTGTAATTTTACCCATCAGAATAGGAATGACCCAAGTCCAGAACTAACTAGATTCCAAGTCTTGAATTCACCAGGTAATGCCCTTGACTTAATTGTTCCTGATTTGCTCTTTCTTCTTCGAATGACCAGGTAAAAGTTATAGCCTAAATGGATCAGTGCATGAGCGCCCACTCAGTTCCCAGGCAAAGCAGTTTTAAGGGTGCCCAGGCAATAAAATTCAAGGCAGCCAAGGTGTTCGTAATGTAGAGAGGTTTATTTACCGGCGGGGGCCGGGAAGGACACAGTAGAGTATCATCCTGAACAGAAGCAGGTACAGGTTTATCAGAACTCTGGTTCAGTCTTGTGCTTCCGTTTGATGTTAAACAGTGTCTTGACTTTCCACTTACAGGGGAAAGATCGGGGCTTACAGTGCAGATGTTTGACATAGATTATTTTGCGAGATCAGGGTTATTGAACATCTTCAGGCAACCATCCTTATGGAATAGATACTCCTCAGTGTGGATCGAGCACTTTTGAAGTGCAAAATACCCCTTTCCCTTATGGAGGAGGGGAGGGGAGGCCAATCCTTTGTCCATTTCACTCCCCCCTTTTTATGTTCATAGTTGTGACTCATCTGAAGCCAACGGGGAATAAGTCATCTTGAGGGTGAAAAGTTTCAGGGTCTGTAAGCGATCCTGAATGTAAGAGATGAGGCACTTAATTATGCAGGGAGCTATGAGGAGGAAGAGGAGAAACAAGAGGACTGAACCTGCGAGTCCTGAAGGAGGGTGGCCAGTCAGGGGGACCAGTTATAGAGTAACTGATACCAGGACATTGAAGCCTTACAACTGGCCTCCCAGTCATCCAGCCGCTTATGCAAGGAGGCGAGTGATTCCCCAATGACACCTGACTGATTTGCATGGAAACAACAAAATTCTCCCAGCGCTATACACAGTCCTCCTTGCTTCATGAACAGCAAATCTAACCCAAGGTGGTTCTGTAATACATCCTCCCCTAGGGAGTCCACTGATTTTACTAAATGGGTGATGAGACCCTCTAGAGTCCTAATGTCTGCATTGACCTGGGAGCTAAGAAGGTAAATGAGGCAAGATAGAGCTCAGATAGCTCCCAGCATTCTATCAATGGGAGAGTTTGATTGACTGGACAGGACTCTATTCTCAAAGTACCCAGTGATGAATATGAGTTCTCAATGACACGTATACACACATGGTTCAGCTACAGGGGTAGGCCAAGGCAGGGGCAGGGTCAGAACATTGAGAATGGGAACAGACTCTCAATCTGGTCCTGACACTGGACATTCTGATAGGATCCAGGAAGTCTGAATTCCCCCTTATCTTGAGTCTCACATTAACAATTTATAACCTTAGAGCAAGTGGACCTCAGTCTTTAATGAACCAGAGCAGTGTTTTGCAACTAAGGGGATTGAAGCAGAACAATTTAGGAAAACTGAGGCAGAACCAATTAAAGGTATATGTGGCCCAACATTAAATAAAACTAGAAAACTACAAGGACAGGTCTCCTCCTGATAACTCCAGAGTTAACAGCTGTACAAAGGCTCCCTGTTGCAAGTACGTCAGGTCCTCTGCAGTTGGGGTACCATCTTAGCCAGAGAATCCAGTTTGAAATGGACAGTTAGGTGGTCTGCAGTCATTTGTGCATTTTACTCCGTCTCTGCTTACAGAGCAGCAGGGCTCAAAGGCTCAAGGCCCATTCAGAGGGGCAACCCTCTCCAGGGGAGAAGGGCGAGGCTTGGAGTAGCTTCACCTGTCCCCACCTAGAGGAATAGACAGGGCTGCAAAAAGGATCAGATTGCAGAGCAGATTATGCACAGTTAGACCATCAAGGCAGGCAAACCCCAAATTTTAGATACCTGATATCAAGCTACAAGGTCCTTTGAGATTGCTGAAATATGAATTAAGGAACTGGAGACACAGATCAGAGAGACTGCCAGTCCCAAGACAGATGTCTGATTTCTAAAATTTTTCTTGTTTGTTTCAAAAAAAATAATCCCAAGAACTGAGTCTGCAAGGGCAATTCTAACAGAATAAGAGGTTCCAAAGCTAAAGCATAATAAAAATGAAAAAAAGGACTGTTTAAAAGACTACCACATTCAATCTGAACTAGTGATATAGGGGGTGGGGCAGAAGTGCCTAAGGCAAAGTAATAGGTGTAATGTTCTCTGGGAGCAGACTTTTTGGGGAGCTTCTGAAAGCAGCCTTAGCTTCAGTTCAGTTCAATAATCACCTTAAATTCAGCCAGGAGTTAAAATACAGATCCTTTTTTTGTTTCTTCAAAGGCTTGTCTCTTTTCCTGGGGCACAGTTAGCTTTAGTAGAGACCTATCTTTCTCCTTGGTTCCAAGAGTTCTCTCCAAATGTCTCCAGCCAGCACAAAGGTGGAAGTTGGAATGAATGTTGACTACTCCTCCCAGAGAGTGGGCTTGTGGGTTTCTGACTTGCGAATCTCCCGGAAGTCCATGAATGGGCTTGTCCTCTTCTTATATATGCTCTCTTAAGGTGTGAAAGTGTGCACTCCTTTAAAGGTGTGAACATAAGCATAAGCACCTTGTTTCAAGCTCTGACCCATAACAAATAGGAACTTTGGGGTTCCAATTCTGTCAGGTATTTTGAGAAAAATATACCAGTTTCCTCAATGTTCTATCTCTTCCTCCCCCTTTTTTTTTTCTCAAGGAAAGGAATTATCAAATGACACATATAAATCTCATAAGTGAATCAAAATCCCTGTACATAAGACTAGTACAATAAGTTTCCTAAAAATCCCTCAAACATAACAGTAATAGTTACACAGTTTTAACAAATCCCATACTAAATCTTAAATACACAGTAATAGATGACCCAGGCAAGGTTTAAAAGTCACTCATCAACCATTCCCAGAGTCCAAAGTACAGTAGAAGCTGGGTCCAGTCCATGATCTCATTTAAAAACTGCTTGCAGGCTGAGACATGGTCGGAGGCTTTCATTCCATGCAAGAGGGTGGGTGTGCCATGCAGACAATGAAAAATGATCAAAGCTGATCTAGGTCCCAGAAGCAATTCAATATCTGTAATTTGACCAAAATCTAGAACAAAACAAAAACAAAAACAAATCTATCCACACTGTTCTTTTATATTTTTTAAATTTTCTAAACTTTCAAATCCCTATCAATCTATGTTTTTATTTCTTCCCTTCTCTCCTTTTTCCCCACAAGACTGCTGCAGTCAATCAGAGACAGAGAGAGAGAAGGATTTTTCAAACTTCTTTCCTTGCCTGAGCCACTCTTGAAAGAATCACTATTCTGAATGAATTCCACTTCAAACAATCCAGCCTGATATTTTCTAAGCCTGCAACACAGAAGCTGAATTCTTATCTCTTACAAACTTGCTAACTTTTAACACAGAACAAAATGCAAAGTAAACAAACATACACACAGACACAAGCAGAGCTCTGTTCTCACCTTTTACATTTTTAAAAAAATCCTGTTGCTTTTGCTTATGAATTAGTGCAACAAAGAATGGATGAAACAACAAATCAGACACAATAATTTCATCCAAGAGAATAACAATAATGAAATAACATAAAAAAATTTGTGGGATACAGCCAAAGTGGTTAAAAGGGGAAATTTTATATCTCTAGATGTTTACTTCCTTAAAATAGAGAAAGAGAAGATCAATGAATTGTGCTTACAACTAAAAAAGCTACAAAAGACCAAATTAAAAACCTTCAATTAAATACCAAATTTGAAATTCTGAAAATAAAAGGGGAGATTAATAAAATTGAAAACAAGAAAACTATTGAATTAACAAATAAAATTAAGAGTTGGTTTTATTAAAAAAAAAAAAACCCAACAACAAAATAGATAAACCTTTAATTAATTTGATTAGAAAAAGGAAAGAAGAAAATCAAATTGTTAGTCTCAAAAATGAAAAGGGAGAACTTTCCATCAATGAAAAGGAAATTAGAGCAATAATTAGGAGTTATTTTGCCCAACTATATACGCCAACAAATTTGATAATCTAAATGAAATGGAGGAATATTTACAAAAATATAGATTGCCCAGATTAACAGAAGAGGAAATGAATTATTTAAATAGGCTCATTTTAGAAAAAGAAATGGAACTAAGCTATTAATTTCCCTAAGGAAAAATCTCCAGGGTCAGATGAATTTACATGTGAATTCTACCAAACATTCAAAGAACAATTAATTGTAATATTATATAAACTATTTGAAAAAATAGGGAAAAAAGGAGTCCTACCAAATTCTTTTTATGACACAGATGTGGTGCTGATAGCTAAACCAGGTAGGATAAAAATAGAGAAAAAAAAAATTATAGACCAATTTCCCTAATGGATATTGATGCAAAAATCTTAAATAAAATATTTGCAATGGGATTACAGAAAGTCATCCCCAATATAATACACTATGACCAAGTAGGATTTATACCAGGAATGCAGGGCAGTTGCAGGATACAAAATAAATCCACATAAATAATCAATACTTTTATATATTACCAACAAAGTCCAGCAGCAAGAGATACAAAAAGAAATTCCATTCAAAATTGTTGATAGCATAAAATATTTGGGAATCTATCTGCCAAGGGAAAGTCAGGAATATATGAACACATATACACATATATATGAACACAATTACAAAACTCTTTCCCACACAAAATTAGACCTAATCATTTGGAAAAATATCAAGGGCTCATGGGTAGGCCAAGAGAATATAATAAAAATGACAATACTACCTAAATTAATCTACTTATTTAGTGCCATACCAATCAAACTCCCAAGAAATATTTTACAGATCGAGAAAAAATAACAAAGTTCATCTGGAAGAACAAAAGATCAAGAATTTCAAGAGAATTAATGAAAAAAAATGCTAATGAAGGTCTAGCTACTCCAGACCTAAAACTATATTATAAAACAGCAGTCATCAAAACCATTTGGTACTGGCTAAGAAATAAGTAGTTGATCAGTGGAATAGGTTAGGATCACAGGACAAAATAGTCAATGACTATAGCAATCTAGTGTTTGACAAACCCAAAGACCCCAGTTTTTGAGATAAAAACTCATTATTTGTCAAAAACTACTGGGAAAATTGGAAACTAGTGTGGAAGAAATTAGGGCTTGACCCACATCTTACACCACATAGCAAGATAAGATATAAATGGGTTCATGACTTGGATGTGATATTATAAGTAAATTAGAGAAACAAAGGATAGTTTACCTCTCAGATCTGTGGAGAAAGAAGGAATCTATGTCCAAAGAAGAGCTGGGATTCATAATTGAACACCAGATACATAATTTTGATTATATTAATTTTAAAAGTTTTAGTACAAACAAAACTAATGCAGACAAGATCAGAAGGGAAGCAATAAATTGGGAAATCGATAAAGGCCTCCTTTTTAAAATATATAGAAAATTGATTCAAATTTATAAGAATCCAAGGTATCTTTAGATAGCTCCAATTTGATAAATGGTCAAAGGATATGAACAATTTTCAGATAAAGAATTATTCTAGTCATATGAGAAGGTGCTATCTAAATCACTATTGATCAGAGAAATGCAAATTAAGACAACTCTGAGATAACCACTACACACCTCTCAGATTGGCTAAGATGACAGGGAAAGATAATGATAAATGTTGGAGGGAATGTGGGAAAACTGGTTCACTAATACATTGCTGGTGGAGTTGTGAATGGATTCAGGCATTCTGGAGAGCAATTTGGAACTATGTTCAAATAGTTATCAGACTGTGCATATCTTTTGACCCAGCAGTGTTTTTATTGGGCTTATATGCAAAAAAGATCTTAAAGGAAGGAGAGACTCACATGTGCAAAAATGTTTGTGGCAGCCTTTTTTGTTTGTAGTAGCAAGAAACTGGAAATTGAGTGGATGCCCATCAATTAGAGAATGGCTAAACAAGTTATAGTATATGAATGTTATGGAATATTTTTGTTCTATGAGAAATGATCAGGAGGATGATTTTAAAAAGGCTTGGAGAGACATAAATTTTTGATGCTAAGTGAAATAAGCAGGATTAGATTATGATAAATGACACTGTGCAATATATACATATTACATATATATATAAATTTGATTATGTAGTTAGATTGGGAGGGTTGAATTTTTTAATGAGATGGAAATTTAGGGTGTTTTTAAAGGTTTTTTGGGGAGCATTTTAAAATTTTTTAAAATTATAACTTTTTTTTGACAGTACATATGCATGGGTAATTTTTTACAACATTATCCCTTGCAATCACTTCTGTTTTGAGTTTTCCCTCCAACCCCTCCCCTAGATGGCAGGCAGTCTTATACATGTTAAATATGTTAAGTAAATCCTAGATATAATATATGTGTGCAGAACCATACAGTTCTCTTGTTGCACAAGAAGAATTGGATTCAGAAGGTAAAAATAAGCTGGAAAGAAAAAAATGCAAACAGTTCACACTCATTTCCCAGTGTTCCCTCTCTAGGTGTAGCTGATTCTGTCCATCATTGATCAATTGGAACTGAGTTAGATCTTCTCTTTGTCGAAGACATCCACTTCCATCAGAATATATCTTCATACAGTATTGTTGTGAAGTGTATAATGATCTCCTGGTTCTGCTCATTTTATTCAGCATCAGTTCATGTAAGTCTCTCCAAGCCTCTCTGTATTCATCCTGTTGGTCATTTCTTACAGAACAATAATATTCTATAACATTCATATACCACAGTTTACCCAACTATTCTCCAATTGATGGACATCCATTCAGTTTCCAGTTTCTAGCCACTACAAAAAGGGCTGCCACAAACATTCTTGTACATAATATCTGCTTTAAGATCTCTTTGGGATATAAGCCCAGTAGTTAACACTGCTGGATCAAAGGGTATGCACAGTTTGATAACTTTTGGGGCATAATTCCAGATTGTTCTTGGGGAATATTTTTTTAAATAGATTTTTATTTACCAGATACATGCATGGGTAATTTTACAACATTGACAATTGCCAAACCCTTTGTTCTAATTTTTCCCCTCCTTCCCCCCCTCCCCCCGCCCCAGGTGGCAGGTTGACCAATACATGTTAAATATGTTAGAGCATAAATTAAATACAATATATATATATATATATATATATATATATATATATATATATATATATACATGTCCATACAGTTGTTTTTCTGTATGAAAAGAATCGGACTTTGAAATAGTGTACAATTAGCCTGTGAAGGAAATAAAAAATGCAGGCGGACAAAAATAGAGGGATTGAGAATTCTATGTAGTGGTTCATAGTCATCTCCCAGAGTTCTTTCTCTGGGTGTATGTAGCTGGTTCAGTTAATTATTACTCTGTTGGAACTGATTTGGTTCATCTCATTGTTGGAGAGGGCCACGTCCATCAGAATTGATCATCATATAATATTGTTGTTGAAGTATACAACGATCTCCTGGTTCTGCTCATTTCACTCAGCATCAGTTCATTCAGTCTCTCCAGGCCTTTCTGAAATCATCCTGTTGGTCATTTCTTACAGAACAATAATATTCCATAATCTCCATATACCACAATTTATTCAGCCATTCTCCAATTGATGGGCATCCATGTAGTTTCCAGTTTCTGGCCACCACAAAGAGGGCTGCCACAAACATTCTTGCACATACAGATTCCTTTCCCTTCTTTAAGAAATCTTTGGGATACAAATTGGGGAGTATTTGTTAATGGAGTATTTGTTATCCTAGTTCTAACTTTGAGAAATCTTTTTTCCCCTTCATTTAAAAAAAAATGTTTTATCTTCAGCCATTGTTGGTTTTTAGTCTTTGATTTTTATATTTTTCCCCCAAATACATGGAAAAACAATTTTAGCATTTGTTTTTTTAAGTTTCAAATTCTCTCTCTCCTTTCTTCCCTGTTACCCTCCTTCAGAAAGCAAGCAATTTGATACAGATTATACATGTGCAATCATGCAAAACATTTTATAATAGCAGTGTTTTTCAAAGAAATTACTGTCAAAAACTCAAGAAAAATAGTTTTTTCCAAAACACATGCAAAGATAGTTTTCA